>NC_056745.1:666285038-666292538 GCF_019279795.1 Protopterus annectens
CTTTAGATAACACATTAGCACTGGTTCTGTGATTTAGTAACGTGTATCATATTTATATATTTTTAAAACTTGGATTAGCGTGTAGATGCCGGCTCGTGGTATTTTATCCCGCGTGCATCGTAGCTAGTACCAACCATTATTTCCACCTGTATCTTCGCCATTGTGTACATTTCATAGCTTGAATACATGATTCGATAAGGCTAAGAGATTGTTGATTTACTTGACTATCAATTATGAGCATCATATACAATCTCTAGCTATGGTCAGTTAGCTATTGGTGCTTTATCCGTACACCTCGTAGCCACTATGCAATATGGATGGGTAACCTTGGCCCTGTATGTTGATTACTGGACCGTACGTCATTATAATGTAAGGAATTTGCGATCGTTAGATATTATACTAAATTTGGATATATTTTATATATGCTTAACGTTTATATTGTACTGCAGTTTTCATTACACTATTCTATTTTATTATTTAGACTATAATATGTATATCTTGTGGAAATTGATGTATTTGTCAACAGGTAGGGACGCTGTTTGCCACTATTGGCAAGTTATATACTGGACCATATGTCATTACTATACATGGATGTTGCGATTGCTAGACACTACACAGAATTTGGGTATATTTTTTATATGCCTAATTCTACTGCAGCCACTATCACTTTATTATACTTTATTTGCAGTATAATATATATATCCTGCAGAAATTAATGCATTTGACAATAGGTAGTGACATTGTCTGGCACTATTAGCAAGTTATATATTGCCTACGTGTCACCGACCTTATGTGTTTTAAACTGTAAGGATGTTTTTGATATTATAGTTTCACAAGTTAAGAAGATGCACATCGTTATGAGCTGTGTCTATATATGTGATTTTAGTATTGTTTTTTGTGTATAGCGCAGGGGAACTGGTTCGCCAACAGGAAGTGGCGTTGTCTGTTAGCATCGAGAGATGTGAGTTTCTGCCCTATATATCGAGTTTAGTATTTTTTAAAATGTAACGTCTGAGGAAGCTATTTGTAATAGTGAAAGCGCTTACGTTCTCTATTTTAATAAAACTGTGTTATATCTACGGACTTTCTTCTTGGATTATCGCATTTGGATTATTGCTTCAGTAACAGTGTTTGTACATGTGTTCTATTTGACTTTTTTGTATTGGCACTTATCCGTCTGCAGCTTTGGGACTGTTTTTACTTATTCTACGCTCTGGTGGTTTTGGTTTTTTGGTTGTCAATTCATATATATATATATATATATATATATATATATATATATACATACACACCTATCTATATATATATATATATATATATATATATATATATATATACACATATATACACACACACACATATATACATATATAAATATATACACAAACACATACATATATATAAAAGAATAAAACCAATGCGGAACAGCAGGCTGAAAGAGACTGGAACTAGCGTGAATATAAATGTATAACAAATCCAAAAATCCAAACACATCCACGCTGTCCAACTGGCTATAAAACGCTGGGTAGAATCCTTCACAGTATAAACTTCAGGAAAAACAGCAGTACTCCAAACAGTAAAGTAAAAGCTTTTTAATAAACGAGAACCAAGTGAGCGCTTTCGCCAATAGGCTTCATCAGACTAATAACAATTCATTGTTTCGCAAACCATTTAAAAACACTTACATAGAATCTGATTGGTTGCTCGCTACGACTTCTAATAAGCACATACTTTAAAGTGCACAGTGCATATAAAACATAAAAAATATAAATAAATACAATATTAATAGACTCATCTCACATAGACACACATAAAAAGTATGTATGTATAACATCCTAACAATTAATAAATGTAAATACTTATATCATCTAAAAGAAAAAGTGTGAAGGGTGTTGTTAAAAGACCATACCTATGCATATAAAAAATCCATCAAATGCAGGCACTTGTATTGTATACAAGGTCATGGACTATCCAAGTTAAAAACCTTCAATGTATATATATACATAATAAACCTAACCTGGGGTAAACCTTCTATAAAGGTATTGAGCAGAAAAACAGAAAATAGAAGGTCATTCTTAAATAACTACATTATTCTATAATAAAAACATACACCAAAACAGTAACAACTATGAGTATATGTATACCTAGTAGCGGAGCTGACCCAAAGGGGGCATGTATTAAACCAATATAGACAAGAATCAACCGATGGAATATTTTAGATGTACAATAACATTACTATTCATATAAAACAAATCTAAATGGAAATTATACCATGACACAAAAGGTGAGGCAATGGAAGTAATGTGAATAATATACATCAGTAAAATGTAACCAACATACACATCAGGTTCTAGGGTAAGTATTCGCAGCGTCAGAAATTATTGAGAAATATATAGGTTTGAACTCAAGCCATGTGAAGAAAACAACATTCTATACATCTCAATAACAACCAATGGAAACACACTGCGTAAGACCTGAATAATATATACAAGAAATCTCTATTCAATGGGGTTTAGAAATCTTTCTATTCTTCAGGAAAGGTTTAATTTGAACTTTCTCATTTAAACCTGGTGGCATATCAGATCTAAGTCTAATGATCCATCTGGTTTCACATTCGAGGGTCCTATTAATAATATCTCCCCCTCTAATTCCTTGCTTTAAAAACTGTATAACATAGAAGGAAAAGACATGATCACCCCCAGCTACCTTGTGATGTCTAGATAAGGCATTGGTATCGGAACCTATTCTAATCTGATAATTATGTTCCCTTATTCGCTCCTTGAGCATGCGGTTGGTTTTCCCAATGTAGTAGGATGAACATACGTTACACCTTGCCAAGTAGACAACATGTTTAGTCTCACAACTAGTATGGGTGTTGAAACAATATCTCCGCAATGTCTTCGGATGTATAAACTCTATCTTTATTAATGTAATTACATTGGTTACATCTACCACAAGGTGTAGTATTGGTACTATCACTAACGTTCATCTCCTTTGGAGGTAGGCATTTAAACACACAATATTCTCTTTAAGTTGGGGAGATTCCTATATACCAGTTTGGGTTTGGGACCCACAACCTTGCCCACTTCACTGTCTGAGAGGAGTATATCCCAATGTTTGTGTAACATATTCACGAAGTCAGCACTATTCCTACTATAATATATTGTTGCTTTGACAAAATCGTCAGATGCCCTTGCTACATTCAAATCTTCATGTTGTTCCATATAATATGGTCTAGCCCTATCCAACCTCATAGCTTGGACTTCTTTTATAGTGTCATTGATTTTTTCTTTGTCATATCCCCTCTCTAGGAACCTATTCATCAGTTCTGAGGTTTCAAGTCTAAATTTCTCATCACTCGGATTAAGTCGTGATGCCCTCATGAATTGACCCCTGAGTACATTTTTGAAGACATAGTTGGGGTGCATGCTTTGCTTGTGTAGAAGGTTGTTTCTGTGGCAAGCCTTTCTATGAATGGAGGTATTCAATAACCCATTCTCCAACCTTGTTATCTCAACATCTAGAAATGAAATGTTGGTCCTTGAATGGTTAAGTGTAAATTTAAGAAAATGGGTGGATGTATCAAGATAGTGGACGAACCTCACAAGGGTCTCCTCATCTCCAAACCATATAAAGAAGAGGTCATCCACAAATCTACGATACATCCCAACATGTTTCCGAAATAATTCATTCGTACACAAAACTCTATCTTCCCAAGTGGCCATTACTAAGTTGGCGTAGCTATTGGCACAAGATGTGCCCATAGCTACGCCATCTCTCTGTAGATACAGATCAGTACCAAACATGAAAATGTTGTTAGTAAGAATCATTTCCAAAAACAAAGCAATCTGGTCCACTTTAGTATTCGTGAATTGGGAGTGAATACCTAAATAATCAGAAATGTATGACAAGCCTAGTTCATTGGGGATGACTGTGAAAAGACTAACCACATCGAGTGTTACCAATACATAAGGTTGGTCATGTCTTAAATTTCTTGTGAAAGAGTACAGGTCTAATAGGAACTGTTTACTATCCTTAAGTATCCTTATATTAGCATCCACCAAAGGTCTTAAAAGGTTGTCCGTATAGACTGATAGAGGTTCCGTGACCCACCCTTGACCCGCTACAATTGGTCTAATGGGTGGGTCTATTAGTGACTTATGTACTTTCGGAAGTCCCTGGACAATGGGTATGATAGGATTACTGACCTTAAAAAAGTCATATAACTCTTTAGTGATGTCAGAAGACATAAGTAGATCATCAAATGAATAGTAAATGTTAAATACTTTATCAACTACCATATGTGAATCTATCTTCTGATAAGACTTATCACCCTCTAGAAGGTGTTTCATCCTTAAGTTGTAATCAGAAATGTCCATTAGGACAATGGGGCCACCTTTATCCGCTGGTCTAATGACTAGTGATCTATCATTTTTGAGGTCATTCAGAGCTCTTCTTTGTTGGTAGTTAAGGTTAGATTTATGGTGATTAACCTTAAAATGATGGTAATAGTCGTAAACATCATTATCCATAACATTACTAAACACCTCTAAAGTGGGATGTAACTGTGGGGTGTATGTACTGTTTGCTCTGAATTTCCTAGATCCCACCTCTTGTTTAGCATTGCCAAAATCTAGGGTGAGCTGTACCTTTCGTGTAAATAACTTGGTGTCAATGATTGTATCCACTAAGTCAGTCTGTTTAGTAGGGATAAAATTCAAGCCCTTATTTAATACCTGTTCTTCGTATTTAGTCAAAACTCTACTAGATAAATTTACAACTAATGTGTTGACTTCTCCCACATTTTCTTTATAGTGGGTCCTTGTTGTTCCTCCATGGAGCCTTTTCTCTTTTGTCGGCCCCTGCTCCCCGACCTTCTCTTTCCCAAAAAATTGTCCTGTGCAATGGGGAAAGGAGTATGAGTTTTACCAAAAGTTATATTACTATTATTATAGTCTTTGGGTCTAACTACCTGAACATTAGTGGTATCTGTTACATGGATTTTATGTGCCTGTGGGTCTCCCACTATCTGTGGGTTCCTGGTATCTGTGCCACCTCCATTTATAGATGAATCCATACCCCTTTCTATCGAAGGGTTACTAACTTGTACAAAACTGGGCCTATCATTTCCTGCATTTACTCCCAAAACATCCAAGTGTGTAGTAGGATTGATAATCAAAGCTTCAGGCATATGTTCTATATCATCTTGTGTGTGTTCAACTGCCTTAGATGTTCTAATAACATTCGTCCTAGCATCGTTTAACCTATTAGACCTGCGGTCCTCTGTATTGCCATTCCCATAACCATGTTGTTTAAAACGAGAATTGTTATGATTTAAAACATCACTGTAGCTATCTCGTGGCCACATAAAAACATGATTACTATTAAAATCACGAGTATCCCTCGTGATTTTATGTTTCTTTTGATCAAATAACCGTTTCTCAAACAGTGTAACATCATCTAAAATTTTCTCCAACTTCAATAAATATGCATTCTCATTATATTTAGTTGATAAGCTTTCAAACATTTCATTAACTAGGAGTCTCAGTCTATTCTCTTCTGGCAAGTGGAAGTCTATAAGTAACTTCATATAATTACGGCTCAGCTCAAGGTTGAGCTGTTGCCAGCGATAAAGTAATTCAGGAAACTGGTTGCCTGACGTGGGAATTTTTAAAATGCGAAGCCCACGAGGCACAATGTTCCTATCCAAACAAGTTTCAAAGTAGTGCCTTTGTACCTGTAGCTTTTTAAGCTTGTTGAAAGCTGTTTCAAAATCTTGTAGGTCTTTAAGAACGCTAAAGTCCTGTGCTGTGTTGCGAGCGTCTTCCAAACCTTCCGTATTAGGTACAAATTCAAGGAGCTGATTATTTCCCCCGGTCACACAAGCTTGAAAACGTTCCGAAAACTTGCTTGCCTTTGTCACAGCAGGCGGAATATACGGTAGCTCAATATTTTCATTGTCTTGCATACCCTCGTTCGCCATCCTCTCCGGTCGCAGTTCCGTCAGCAAAAATAAAGATAAAAGAATAAAACCAATGCGGAACAGCAGGCTGAAAGAGACTGGAACTAGCGTGAATATAAATGTATAACAAATCCAAAAATCCAAACACATCCACGCTGTCCAACTGGCTATAAAACGCTGGGTAGAATCCTTCACAGTATAAACTTCAGGAAAAACAGCAGTACTCCAAACAGTAAAGTAAAAGCTTTTTAATAAACGTATCTACAGAGAGATGGCGTAGCTATGGGCACATCTTGTGCCAATAGCTACGCCAACTTAGTAATGGCCACTTGGGAAGATAGAGTTTTGTGTACGAATGAATTATTTCGGAAACATGTTGGGATGTATCGTAGATTTGTGGATGACCTCTTCTTTATATGGTTTGGAGATGAGGAGACCCTTGTGAGGTTCGTCCACTATCTTGATACATCCACCCATTTTCTTAAATTTACACTTAACCATTCAAGGACCAACATTTCATTTCTAGATGTTGAGATAACAAGGTTGGAGAATGGGTTATTGAATACCTCCATTCATAGAAAGGCTTGCCACAGAAACAACCTTCTACACAAGCAAAGCATGCACCCCAACTATGTCTTCAAAATGTACTCAGGGTCAATTCATGAGGGCATCACCACTTAATCCGGTGATGAGAAATTTGGACTTGAAACCTCAGAACTGATGAATAGTTCCTAGAGAGGATATGACAAAGAAAAATCAATGACACTATAAAAGAAGTCCAAGCTATGAGGTTGGATAGGGCTAGACCATATTATATGGAACAACATGAAGATTTGAATGTAGCAAGGGCATCTGACGATTTTGTCAAAGCAACAATATATTATAGTAGGAATAGTGCTGACTTCGTGAATATGTTACACAAACATTGGGATATACTCCTCTCAGACAGTGAAGTGGGCAAGGTTGTGGGTCCCAAACCCAAACTGGTATATAGGAATCTCCCCAACTTAAAGAGAATATTGTGTAAGCCGAAATGCCTACCTCCAAAGGAGATGAACGTTAGTGATAGTACCAATACTACACCTTGTGGTAGATGTAACCAATGTAATTACATTAATAAAGATACAGAGTTTATACATCCGAAGACATTGCGGAGATATTGTTTCAACACCCATACTAGTTGTGAGACTAAACATGTTGTCTACTTGGCAAGGTGTAACGTATGTTCATCCTACTACATTGGGAAAACCAACCGCATGCTCAAGGAGCGAATAAGGGAACATAATTATCAGATTAGAATAGGTTCCGATACCAATGCCTTATCTAGACATCACAAGGTAGCTGGGGGTGATCATGTCTTTTCCTTCTATGTTATACAGTTTTTAAAGCAAGGAATTAGAGGGGGAGATATTATTAATAGGACCCTCGAATGTGAAACCAGATGGATCATTAGACTTAGATCTGATATGCCACCAGGTTTAAATGAGAAAGTTCAAATTAAACCTTTCCTGAAGAATAGAAAGATTTCTAAACCCCAT
>NC_056745.1:666325038-666330038 GCF_019279795.1 Protopterus annectens
TACTTTTAGAACACAGCAGCATCCATCTGAAGGTTTTTTGTTTGTTTGCATTGATTTATTTTCCTTTGGTTGGATCAAGTTAGCATCGAGCATTTTTTGGGAATATTTTGGACTGTGTTTTACTGTGCTCCATTGGTGCTGAGCTGCTATGTCTACTGAAGCAAGTTCTGCCAACGCTATAGCTGATAATGAACTATTGAGACAGAATGTGAATGGTAAGAACTTTGAGCATTTTATATCTTTGGACAACCCATTGCTCAATATGGGCTTTTTGGATCTTAATAATATCAGCTTTAATGGATCTACTCCTGTCATGGTAGACAAAAATTTTGATGGACTCTTGAGGGATTACAATTATAAAATGATTAAATTGCAACGACTTCAGTGGCAGACTTTTCACTTTCAAGCATGTTTACAATATGGCATTGTCCCTCGAGGGATGAGGGTTTTATGCATGCCGACTCAGGGTGACCGATACCCTGAGTTGTTGTCTAAATGGCAACTCATAAATATAAGAATGAGCTTCCAATATATGGAAGTTCTCAATGGCTATTTCGCACCAGAGATAGCCTCCCTGAAAGAAGATGTCAAGAAACTACAACACCAACTTCAGAATGATTATAAAGGGGCCACTTATAATGTTGCATGACTGACTGGATGACACCCTAATTTTCGCTTCGTTAACGGAAAATGAAAATAAATTGAAGTAATGACCAAAATGGAGTAAATCTAAGAAGAGACCATATAAAGATTTCTCCAGAGGGAGCATCTTTGTGTGGGCTAAATCTAGGTCGGGAGGCGTTTATCAGAGCAAGGTAATAACAATACCAGATACTCTACTCACTCATGCAATCTGCGGTGAAAACTTTCTCTACCAACGGTTAACAACCTTAGAGACCTAAGAGGCTATGGCATCTGAAATGCTGTGTATTGGCAGTTAAACCATTGGTGGCTACTCATCAACGGTGGGAGACTTGGCGACCAGATGATGATGTCATCACCTTAATATCGGTAAACTGCGCACATAGTACTGAGGGGCCTTCAATAGCGGAAGTCTTGGGATGAAGCTTCAGCCGCTTGATGATAAACAGTATGGTAAGGAGGACAACAATGCAGAACAGCGAAGGACTTTGGGGTGTGGCCGATTACTCAAATAGAAACTAATCTGGACAATAAGTGATTAGTCGAGGGACAATAATCAAAAAAAGGTATTTTTCCAACATTCCTTTCTGTGTGAACTATTGTGATCTTAGGCTAGTTTGTATTATGGAACATCCAGAATGTCTATGTGGTGTAGATGCTTCCTTAGTGAACCTAAAGAAATGGGTAGTGGAACGAAATAAACTATAAACTGTCCAAAGAGGAAATCTCCCCTTCCACAAAATAAAAAACGTCATTCATAAAACGTTTGTATAGTCTGATGTTAGACTGCCAAACAGGGTGGCTGTGTATATTGGTTCTCCTAAAAGGAAAGCACAGATTAGCAGTATTAGCACAGGGTGAGCCCATGGTCATACCCTGTGCTTGTTCATACAATTGTTTTGACCCAAAACACATTGTTATCCAATACCAGATTTAGCATTGTAGTTATCAAATTTATTTTTATTTTGCTCAACATCTCGCAGGCTTTCAAAAAGTTCACCAATGGCTGTGAGGCCATATTCATTGTTAATAACAGTGAAGCTTACTTCTAGGGTCAAATTATAAGATATAAGTCATCATTGGGTCCTTCGCCTCTAGTGCTCTCAAAAGCCCCTATATCTGATAAAATATTATCCGTACTGGGTTCACAATACGGGTCGGAGAGTGGTTTCAAGCCATATAGAAATATTTTCTGTCACCATTTTCCCTAGACTATTATTAATAGTCTTATATGGATCTTTCAAAGATTTATGGATCTTTTGATAAACCTTTTGAAAATGGGGTCATTACTTCCATTTTGAGGAAGTTAAGAATTCCTCATTTATAACCTTTTGCTTTGCAAAAGTTGTTCCAGGGTTTATGCACTTATCAACTAGTAATTTTACATTCAAAGGGTTAATCGGAGTATAAGTCTCCAAATCAGATAATAAAGAGCTTAACTTGTTCTGGTACAAGTTGGTATCCATTACCACAATAGCTCCCCCTTTATCTGCCATTTTTATAGTTATCCTATGATTATTACTTAAATCATGTAGGGCTTGCTTAATATGCTCAAGGTAAGGGTGCTACAACATTTATCAGCCATCAGAAATGGTGATATACACAATGCCTTATTTAGGCACGTTAATGATTTTCCTACACATAGTTTTAGGTTCAGGGCCATTGTAAATGTGAAACTTAATAAAAGGGGGGGGGCATCAAACAACTCACTGAGCTCATAGAGTCCAGATGGATTATAGAGCTCACGGCCCACAGGAGGCCGGGGTTTTAATGATGCTCATACCTATGAAGCCCACCCTGAGGAATAGGCGGAGTTTTTTATTGATTTTGATTGGTTGTTTGTACCTTTAAATTGTTTCTAGTATTATCTGTGTTTATCTGATGAAGGGTTAACATTCGAAAAGCGTCATTACTTTGAACTCACTGGCTTTTTGGATTCCTTTTGGTTTTAATAAAATACTTTTAGAACACAGCAGCATCCATCTGAAGGTTTTTTGTTTGATTGCATTGATTTATTTTCCTTTGGTTGGATCAAGTTAGCATCGAGCATTTTTTGGGAATATTTTGGACTGTGTTTTACTGTGCTCCATTGGTGCTGAGCTGCTGTGTCTACTGAAGTAAGTTCTGCCAACGCTATAGCTGATAATGAATTACTGAGACAGACTGTGAATGGTAAGAACTTTGAGCATTTTATATCTATGGACAATCCATTGCTCAATATGGGCTTTTTGGACCTTAATAATATCAACTTTAATGGATCTACTCCTGTCATGGTAGATAAAAATTTCGATGGACTTCTGAGAGATTACAACTATAAAATGGTTAAATTGCAACGACTTCAGTGGCAGACACTTCATTTTCAAGCATGTTTACAATATGGCATTGTCCCTCGAGGGATGAGGGTTTTATGCATGCCGACTCAGGGTGACCGATACCCTGAGTTGTTGGCTAAATGGCAACTTATAAATATAAGAATGAGCTTCCAATATATGGAAGTTCTCAATGGCTATTTCGCACCAGAGATAGCCTCCCTGAAAGAAGATGTCAAGAAACTACAACACCAACTTCAGAATGATTATAAAGGGGCCACTTATACGCAACGACTGGATGACACCTACCTTTCGTTGACGGAAAATGAAAATAAATTGAAAATGACCAAAATGAGTAAACTAAGAAGAGACCATGAAGATTTCTCCAGAGGGAGCATCTTTGTGTGGGCTAAATCTAGGTCGGAGCGATCAGAGCAAGGTAATAACAATACCAGATACTCTACTCACTCATGCAATGCGGTGAAAACTTTCTCTACAGCAGTTAACAACTTAGAGAGACCTAAGAGGGCTATGGCACCCGGAAATGCTGTATTACAGCAACCACAGGCTACTCATCAACGAGGAGACTTGGCGACAGATGATGATGTCATCACGAATATCGAAACTGCACACAGTACTGAGGGGCCTTCAATAGCGGGAGTCTCGATAGAAGCTTCAGCCGTTGATGATAACAGTATGGTGAGGGACAACAATGCAGAACAGCGAAGGACTTTGGGTGTAATGATTACTCAAATAGAAACTAATCTGGACAATAAGATTAGTCGAGGGGCAACTAATGAGAATGATGACTTACGACTGGGGGCACGTCCTAAGGAACAATAGCCTGAACTGCATTTTTTGAACAATCTACCAGTCCCAGTCAGGAAGAAGGGAGCCTGGAAACGCTCACTGAGCGAGGGCAGAGACTCGCAAAACAAGAAGAGAGTCTTGGACTGACTATTTCTGGTAATAATATTGTGTATAATTTATCTTGTCATTGTTTGAGTCAAAATGAACTATATGTTCTAAATAAGGGACTATCGTTTGTTCCTAGTACAGAAAGTATATACCATGAAGTAATAATGGACCTTATGATGTACTGAAGAAATGTTGCCTTACGCAGTATGTTTGGAAATAGCAATGTCAACAGGATGGGGTTGAGACAGCCTAGCAGCTTTGTCCCCACATTTACTGCATCAATGAATCTTTTCATTAAAGCATGTGAGAATGAACTGTTAGAATATTTTCAAAGGGGGTTTACTCAAAGATATTATAATTTAAGCTTAACACAAAAGCAAGCCCTACATGATTTAAGTATAATCATAGGATAACTATAAAAATGGCAGATAAAGGGGGAGCTATTGTGGTAATGGATACCAACTTGTACCAGAACAAGTTAAGCTCTTTATTATCTGATTTGGAGACTTATACTCTGATTAACCCTTTGAATGTAAAATTACTAGTTGATAAGGTACATAAAATCCTGGAACAACTTTTGCAAAACAAGGTTATAAATGAGGAACTATACAACTTCCTCAAAATAGGAGGAGTAGTGACCCCCATTTTCAAAGGTTTACCAAAGATCCATAAATCTTTGAAAGATCTGCCCATAAGACCAATAGTCTCTGGGAGAAAATGGGTGACAGAAAATATTTCTATATGGCTTGAAACCACCCTCCGACCCATTGTTAGCCAGGACAGTACGGATAATATTTTATCAGATATGGGGGCTTTTGAGAGCACTAGGGAAGTGAAGAAGGGACCCAATGATGACTTATATCTTATGGTGACCCTAGAAGTAGAAAGCTTATTCACTGTTATTAACAATGAATATGGCCTCACAGCCATTGGTGAACTTTAGAAAGCACGAGATGTTGAGCAAAATAAAATAAATTTGATAACTACAATGCTAAATCTGGTATTGGATAACAATGTGTTTTTGGGTCCAAAACAATTGTATAGACAAGCACAGGGTGTGGCCATGGGCTCACCCTGTGCTAATACTTATGCTAATCTTGTGCTTTCCTTTTGGGAGAACCAGTATATACA
>NC_056745.1:666335038-666339469 GCF_019279795.1 Protopterus annectens
TGGATGGGAGGGTGGCCTAATGGTTAAGGTGTTTGCCTTACAAACACAAGGTACAGGGTTTGAATCTCACAGGGGATAATTGGCTAGGCTTAAAAAATGGCTCGCAAGGGCAGTTAGCCTAGTACTAATCTATGAAACCTCTAACTCTATTAAAGTCAGGTAAACTACTAGAAGCAGATACAGGAATCCTGTTAGCAGAAGGAGTAGTCACAGAACTACTATAAGGTCTGGCAGAGCTATAGCTGGAAGATAAGTGGAGGGTGAAATGATATGAGGTCTGGTAGAGATATTGTTGGAAGGGTGGTTGAGAGAATGAGTGGACAGTGGAAGTCTGGCTGAAGGAAGGGTCCACTGGTGATTAACTTCTAAGGGACGTCTAGAAATAAAATTATTGTTGTATTGTGGAGAAGAGTAACCATCAGACTGAGACAAAATAACTCTTCTGTTTCTAAAATGGTGGTTGTTCATATGAGAGTAGGTGCTGTGGGAGATAAACCTCCTTCTGTGAGGAAAGTGCATCTGGTTAGAAGAGGGGTAACTATCATCATTTGAGGAGTCGAAAAACCTCACTTCATGAAATAAAGAGTCTCTGATGGGATATGCAGTATTAGATTTATATTGAGATAAATCTCTTTCTAAATTGTTTTTCTTTTTGGCAATAATGGTGGCAATATGTCTAGACAGTTTAGCTGAAATGGAATCATAAATAGGTTTAATGAAATGAAATTGTGGATGATGCTGAATAGTATGACAATTTTAATCCTTTTTTATCCACAGGCACATCACCTGTCTCCATTGGGCAGTTGTTTCATTCTAATAGACAATCTGAGAATATTTCAGAATGTAAGCCTTTAGTATTCAAGTTAGAAAGGCTACTGATGGTTTTTAAAAGCATTGAAATAGATAACCTATACTTGGATGCTTGCCTATCATTGTGTATTGTGCCAAAACGTCTTTGTTTCTTTAAGTTTCCCAGTAGAACAGTAGCCAATTCCAAGTTGCATTTAGACTTATGTGAGTTATACAATGCTGCTGGCTTAAAGTCCCTTAATTTTATTCAAGATGACAATACTAACAAATCAAATGATTTAAGACCTAAGAATGAATCCTTGAATAATACTTTTCAGCATCATCCACAATTTCATTTCATTAAACCTATTTATGATTCCATTTCAGCTGAACTGTCAAGACATATTGCCACCATTATTGCCAAAAAGAAAAACAAGTTAGACAGAGATTTATCTCAATATAAATCTAATACTGCATATCCTATCGGAGACTTTTTATTTCATGAAGGGAGATTTTTTGTCTCCTCAAATGATGATAGATACCCCTCTTCTAACCAGATGCACTTTCCTCACAGAAGGAGGTTTATCTCCCACAGCACCTCTTCCCAGATGAACAACCACCATTTTACAAACTGAAGAGTTATTTTGTCTCAGTCTGATAGTTACTCTTCTCCACAATACAACAACAATTTTATTTCTAGACATCCCTTAGATGTTAATCACCAGTGGACCCTTTCTTCAGCCAGACTTCCACCTTCCACTCATTCTCTCAACCACCCTTCCAACAATATCTCTACCAGACCTCATTTCATTTCACCCTCTTGTGTACCTCCCAGGTTTTGAACTTACTGAGCACTATTGTCACTTTACTGACGACATCTTTTTTGCATGGAAAGGCACAGACATACAACTTGAGTTATTTATTAATTCCTTGTCTGACAGTATCGGGTTCCTTCAATTTGTGTTGGCAGGTAAAGGTTCCACCGTATCTTTTTGAGATACTACCTTATCCATAGTAAAATCTTCTGGTGAACTCTCTTCTAACATATGTAGAAAGTAAACATATAGAAACAGCTATTTGGACTATAATAGTCAACACCCTTGGTTCAGGAAAAGGAACGTGGTTAAGGGGCAGTTTGTAAGACTGTCTAGATTAATCAGCAATGACGATGTTTTTGAGAAAGAGTGTGATTTTTTTGTCTTCTCTGTTTATGCAAAAGAACTATCCTTTTCTTTTAGTTGACATCAGAAATGACATTAGTAGTAATACATACACAAGGTTTAAACCTATTTTAAAATTTGTTTTTATTCCCAGAAAGACGACTTCTAACACTGACGATGACAGCTGGTCTTTCAGTTTTGCTTCACCTATAAGTAGGGATATGCAAAGCATTATAAGTATTGTAATGAATAAATGGAGAATACTGGCAAGTGAGAACTCTATTAGAGATGTTATGGGACCCACTCCTAAGTTTTCTTTTTAAAAAAACAAAACATTCAAATCCATGTTTGAAGGGAAAGGTACTGCCTTTTTACTTGCACAACACACACACATATATATACACACAACTATATATATATTTTATACACACACATATATTTATTTATATATATATATATATATATATATATATATATATATATATATATATATATATATATATATATATATATATACACACACACACACATATATATATATATATATACACACACACACATATACACACACATATATTTATATATATATATATATATATATATATATATATATATATATATATATATATATATATATATATACACACACACACACACATATATATATATATATATATATATATATATATATACATAACACACACACACACGACCATCTTCCCATTTTCACTCATCGCCTTCCCACCTCCATACAACTATCCCACACACATTCCTCTTGCCGGATCCTAAAAACCTTTAGCCCTAATGCATTCTCATATGCACTAAAAACAACTAACTGAAATCCATTAAGCACTCTATCCTTAGATAGTGCTATTACCTATTTCAACACAACTTTCTTAAACGTGCTTGATTCCTTTGCCCCCAAGAAATTAAAATGCATAAAAAGCAATTCTGTCCCTTTGTTAACCAAGACTACCTTAATCGCTATGCGGCTCCATGATAAAGCTTGGAAATGTTTTCACAATACTAAAACCACAACCAACCTTAATGAATACAGATCCCATCGCAACAAATTAAAAAAACTTATTATAACAGACCGCAGATCTTATTACTCCACACTCCAAGCCAATCATAACACCAATCCAAAAAAAATTTGGAATGGAATTTCATCTCTTCTCAACCCAGGGAAGAAAGAAAACCCCTGTCCTGACCCAAATGCCTCTAACTCAGACCTAGCTTCCCAGTTCAATTCATTCTTTATTGACTCCATAGCCAAACTAACAACATCCTTCACCAAAAAACCCGGCAACCTCACAGTCATCCCAACTCTCCCCTCCTTCATATACAAAGTCTAGCCCTCAACCCCCCATTTCCATGAACCATAGTCCCATCTCCACCTCTAACGAGTCTAGCATCCAAACCCCTCCCTTTTCTATGAACCCCATTCCCATCTCTACCATAAAAAAACTTCTTCAAAACTTGAAGCCATGCTCCAATGCCCGATGAGATACCCTCCTACTTCCTAAAAATAGCTGCCAAAGCCATTGCCTTCCCCATTTGTATCTTAATCAATCAATCAATCTCTGAATGCTATGTTCCCCAGCTCTGGAAAAAAGCCTTCATCACTTCACTCCATAAAGGAGGCAACAACAATTTCTCAAACTTAAGGCCAATCGCTATTCTATCCCCAGTATCAAAACTCCTTGAAAAATGTATTCAACAAAAAACTGCTACCCTCTCTCTTAAAAAAACACCTTCTCTCTCCCACTCAACACGGATTCCGGCCCAGTCATAGAACCACTACAGCTCTCCTTTCATTCTTAGAAACTGTTAACAAGTCTCGGGACTCTGGCCACCTTGTATCCACCCTCCTCTTAGACCTCTCTAAAGCATGTGACACCATTTCTCACAATCTTCTCCTCAATAAACTCTCCAAAATAAATCTATCACATTCCTCCAGCAAATGGTTCACCAATTACCTAGAGAATAGACAACAGGCAGTTAAACGGAAAAAAGAAACTTCACCTTTCCTACATACCCCTACTGATGTACCCCAAGGCTCAATTCTAGGTCCCCTACTATTTAGTATTTTCATCAACTATTTCCATCAAGCCATCCCTAATGCCAGTCTTGTCCAATATGCAGACAATTCTACCATAATCTGCTCTGCCACATCTACTTCCTTATTAATAAAATTAAGCCAGGATGCCTTCTCAACTGAACAATGGATGCTACATAACCATCCTGCACTGAATGCAACCAAGACTAAGCTTATGATATTTTCCCCTAGTAAAACCATTATCCCAGATAAAGATTTATTCCTAATCACCAGCCAAAACAATACACTCCTCGAAATCATCTCCACTGCCAAGCTATTAGGATTTATCCTTGATGACCAGTTAAAGTTCAATAGCCACATACAAGCAAATATCAAAAAACACTCACACAAAACTCGGTATGCTGTAAACCCCGTCCAAAAACC
>NC_056745.1:666339969-666417469 GCF_019279795.1 Protopterus annectens
TTTTGGTGTGTGTGTGTATGTGTGTATATATATATATATATATATATATATATATATATATATATATATATATATATATATATATATATATATATACACACACATATGAGGGAAAAACTGTGTATACTGCCTACATGGACCTGGCTAAGGTGTTTGATACAGTACCCAACTCTAGTATAGTTGACCAACTCTGTGATCAGAGTATAAACCTGCTAAATAACTCTGGATTGCCAGATGGCTCAGAGAGGTTCCATTATGTTGATTGTTGGTTAAACCTTCAGTATCAGTGTGTTACTGCAGGGCTCCATACCTTGACCACTCCTATTTGGTATCTGAAGGTCAAGGCTAGTTTCGAGGACTTCTGGCTGGGTTTGTGGATGACTGCAAACAGTTAACTATGAGATAACCCCATGACATAAACTCCTTACAAGAGGATCTAACACTGACAAATGACTCGTACCAAAGTTGTGGATTGTAGTGCCTTTTGGTTAAATGGACACCCAGGTTAAGAACTCCATTGATTAGACACCTTTAATACTTGACCTATTAGTAGAGGATCTGGGAACATAAGTAGACTGTGATCTGGCCTTGACTGAGATATGGCCAAGGTAGTAAAGTCATTCTGTGTTGCTGAACTTGTAAGGGCATGGTGGCCAGGTCCAAAGAAGTCAGTGGCACGTTTTTCCCCCCTTAATAGACCCAGCGTTGACTGTAATGCCCCCTTTGGCATGTACCTGAGCAGACATGTACAACAGCTAGAAAGTTCAGAAAGGATCCTAATCAGGAGAATTTGGGGTATAAACAGATTGCCCTATATGAATTGCTGTAAAGCCCCGTCTCTGTACTGTCTCCTGCATGTTACTGAGGTGATTTATGCTTGGCATGTAACGCATTCACTAATCCAGCTCCGATGGACCTGTACATCTCCAAAACTGTTTAAGAACCACTAGATCTAAGGATTTAATTTTTTGCTTTTCATGTAAGACATGTTCTTGAGACAGTCTCTAAGGACTCCCATGCTCTGGAACAGGCTCTTCAACCATATAAAGCACAGTGCATCCCTAACCCTGCTTGAGCGTAATCTTGGCCAGTGGGTGGGAAATTGGAAATTCTCCCCGGGTTTGGCCTCCATGTCTTTGGATGGAGGCAGACAGTAATGCCCAAATTAACATTACCCACTATATCACCTCTCAGTTTCCTAATATACCCCCATTATACATGAGGACACATGCAACTCCACATGAATTGCATTATTTCTGGGCACATTGCTAGTGCTGCAAAGAGCACTTTATGGTAACAAAGATTGAAAATACTAATTTCAAGAACTTTAATAATATTTTAGCTTGGGAATGGGGTCCATTCCTGTCATGGTATTAGAAACCCAAAATTCTTGGAGAAATTAAAACAATTTGGTTGTATTGCATGGATAGGCTTAAGGCCCTGAGGTTTGTTAGCCTAGTATGTATCTATGGATAGAAGTTCAAAGTGTGTGAGACACCAAGGACAAATGCAAGCACATCAATATTGTGGATGCCTTTCCTGATCAAGAAACTCAACTCTGAATCATCTGTGGTACCCCTGGACCTCCAAGTTGTGGACAATACCAGAGTCTTGGTAGATCAAACAAGGGGAACCATATTGTACCCCTTTGGCATACTATCCATGTTAGCTTGGGATGTAGCTTCACAACAGTCTCTACAGGCAACCTACAGAGCAAAATTGTCAGACAAGTTGAGCATGACAGGGACAGACGTTGTAAATGAAAACAAGATCAGGGAGTCTTGTAAGATTTGTTTCTTGTTTGAGAGTTAAGTAGACCTATTTGCCTCTGTGATCATGCAGCTAGCATGATTCTGCTCCAGAACTCCATGCAAGAAGTCCTGGAAGACCGAAGGCTTTTCCTTTCCGTGGACTGGAATGTTCCTGTATGTGTTTTACACCCTTTCTGCTGATGTGTAGGGTATTTCTGAAGAGTTTGAAAGAATTTGCAAAATCTTTGTGACTTCTTTTGGTGCAGGCAGTAGTGGTTCTCCCTTGTGGAAATGGCCAGTGGCTTTTACCAGAAGCTCCCTCACAAAATGAGGGTGTTTAATAAACTCCAACCCCAGTCATCTTCAGCTGTCTGCTTAGATATGGGGTCTTAATTCCGTTTAGGCACTGGTTTACTGAGGAATTGTAGCAGGAATTAATGGAGGCAAGAAGGTGGTCTGCTTGAAAATTATGTTTTGGCCAATGAAAAATTTTCTAGTTGGTGCCAACGTCACCAGTACCCATTCAGTGCTGTGTTCTGTTTTTACATTCGTCGTGATTTATGGTCTGGCCTGTCTTACTACTTCAAGGTTTATTTAGCTGTCATTTCACCATATCTGATGCCCTCTTTCCGTGCATTTTTATGTCCAACAATTTTTGAAAGGGGTTTTGCATGAGGCTTCAAGAAAACTGGTGGCCCCTCTTTGGGATCTGTTGTTGGAGAAGCCAGCAGTTGCTCTTTTTTTTTAACCAACTAATTTGGCTGTCTTGAGGTCATTGGGGAAAACTTTTACTAATTACTGACACCTTTGAAAGGAGGAGTAAGTGTTTCAAACCAGAGTCTTAATCCACTTAGCTGAAGCTGATAAACTGAGCATTTGGAAGTTGCTTTTAAAGCTGCGGTACCTGGCTGCCTATTGTAGCCCATGCAGGACACAACAAATTAATGCTAATTTGGAGGCATATCAGACTTTCACTAAAGTTTGACCTTGCTTAGGTGCATATTTTCGGCAGCCTCAGAGTCCAAGAGTAATGGAAGAGGCACCTCACAGCCCACTTGATAAACATAAATGATGGGAGTAAATTTGACCATAGAAGCATTTAAAGAAAAAAAGTCAACAAGCAATGGGACACTCATTCACTCCTGTATCTGCAGATTGTACTACCTGCCACAGTTCATTGCCAACTATGTTTTGTCCTGGTTTCCTCTAGTTCTAGATAAGACAGCCTGCTACAGGATGCCTATGCAGAGTCGTCATAGATGCTGAAGGGAGGTGTTTATAGATCTGACACAGGTAGAGTGTACCAGAGCTAGGCCTTTTTTGCAGCTTCAATAAATAGGCAAATGAGCAAGTTCTTTTCAGGAATCCCACCATGAGGTGTGGGGTGTAACAGACTCCTCATTCACCTGTACTACTTCTGCTTTACCTCCACTTCGCATGGTTCACAGAAAGTGAAGCAGACAAACTAGGGATACTTGCTCCTTACTGCTCCAGACAGCACTGTTTCTCCCTTCTCATCCTTGGTGAGGGGCGAATCAATACACTACCTCAGGCTGTGGACCTGTCATCCATCCATCATCCATACCAACCTGTGGGTACTTCTTTTGAAAGCTTAGATGATTGCCTGGATGTTATGAGTAACCATTCTTTTTCAGTGGGTGTATTAGAAATTCCAAAAGAGGTTAGAAAACAGAGTACCAGAAAATTCCATATAGCAAAATTAAATGCTTTTCTCTTTGGTGCAAGACAGTGGATTCTACCCACCGAAGTTTGAACAGGTCCTAGAATAACTCTCATCTCTATAAAGATCTGTCATAGGATGTGTTTGCCTCCATTATTGCCTTCTCTACCAATGTCCTCATCTGCCTACATTCATCCGCACATGAAGCAGTTTCTAAAATTGCCTTACTTGTATACTAGAAAAATTAAGACGTATATTTTGAAGCAGTAGCCTTGCCACCCCTTAAGTACTGCCCTGCTGTTGACAATCATGCCAGGCAGGCATGTCTCCAAACTGCAAGAGTTTTGTGCAAGAACCTTTTTTTTATTTTTTTTTTTCCATTTTTCACATTAACAGTTAGTTTTAGAACTAACATATCCTTTATGCCCTACGTGATATTGGAACATTCCTTGAACCAAACCATACACTTTCCTGTTTTCACACATCCTCAGAACAGAGAATTTTCCACTTGCTGGATATACACAGACATCTATGATTCTACCTCCACGGGATGATCAAACTCACTGCACTAGGGCAGAGGCAGCCACTGCGACATTCTTGAAAGGGACACCTACCCAGTCCATCCTGGAAGCAGCTACTTTGTGTTCTGTGCACAGACTGGTTAGACACTACCACCTTGGTGTTATCTGAAGCGCTAGGTTTGCTGCTGCCATCCTGCAGAGCTTGGTATTACAGGCATATTCTCATCTGTGGACCCCACAGTAAGCTTTGGGAAATTTCCCAACTAAGTATTGCAACATTGTCTGTGAAGAACGTAGCACATTTGTGATTAACTTAAAGTAATTGTGGATTTTCAAGTAGATTAATGTTGCAGTACCCTATTCCTCCTACCTACCTGTTAAATTTCTGCTCCTGGGATTGTGGGCACCTTACCAATCATATTCTCCCAATCCCCCCCCCCCCTCACTTTTCTTCCATCAACAAAAATGCCACTAGCTGTCAGTAGGGTTAGTGGGGCAGCTCTTGTTTGTACATCTGACAAAGACCTAAGGTGCCGGCTGATAGCCCTTCATACCATTGGTCTGACATCAGCTAGCAAGCAGATATTCAGTCCAGCCACAGGCTTCTCTAGAGCATGAAGTTCCAAGACTACTGAATCATTGTTTTAGTCTAGCATCTGCAATTATGGTAAGTTACCAACAACTGTACTTTGGTACATTTTTGGAAAAAATTGTTTGTACAGTTTTTGGAGATGCTTGGTTCTTGCATTATATTTGAGATTTTTTATCTTCTGATAAATATTAAACCTCAGTATTGTATGCTGCATTTACATCTACACTTGTGATAGATTTTAAACTGATGGTTTCTTATTTTTAGATATTGTTATGCTGTTCTAATAATGGGCACTATGATTCTGTATACCCCAAGCAGTTGCAGGCTAATGCTGCTCTATGTCAAGGTAAGTGTGTGTGTGTACACAGAATTTGAAGCAAGTGTATTGGAAAGATGAAATGACATTCTCAGAACTTTACATCTTGTTTGAGAATCTGCAGTAGAAACTGATCTTTTTTTCTGCAAAAAAAAGTTACTGTTTGCTATTGTGTAGTGCACAAGATCAGAGGAGGTTACTAGGCTAATGGCCCCAGGGCCCTTACAAGCCTAGCCAAGTTCAACCCATGTTCTCAAGGGTGTCTGGTTCAAGCAGACAATAAAATCCACACCTATTGCCCTTGTTCAAGAGGGGACACAGTTGGAACCCCTGAGGTGATTTTCCAGTTACCTAACCAGTTGTCCACATGACGCTTTAGTTGTCCACATGATGCTTTAGTTGTCCAAATCACACTTAAATAGGGCCTAGGAGGAGCTTTGTTTAACATGAATAGGAAGCTTGTCCCAAAAGTGGGGCAACCTGTGTAAGACAAACCTGTCTGTCCAGCATGTTTTGCTGATATACCATAACGGGTTATGGTCCTGTGCCATTTCACATGTGAATGTGCAGCATTTCCATTAAAGGTGGGTCAGAGATCCTTCTATTTGGAAGGCACAGGTCGCCTTTGAGCAGTCTGTATGACAGAGTAAAGTGGCAATGATTTAAGTCTGTCTCCATAACATAGACTTTGAAGACCCTGAATTGTCTTTGTAAGGAACCTTTGTGGTGTCTCAAATTAGGTGTTTGTAAAGTAACATACCAAAGGAAGTGTTTTACTTTATTATTGGTCTAATGAGGTAAGAGTGAATGGGGGTTATAACCTATTTTATTCTGGAGGCAATGCCCTTGAGCAATAAAAAATGCCGTTCTTACCTCTGTGGAGACAAGGTGATTGAAGTTAAGGTTGCTGTTACCCTGTATGCCCAGATCTCTCACCACTGGGTGCCTAGGGTATTGCTTTTGATGCGATAGTTTGTAGGAACATCCTTGCCAAAGTGGGAGGGGGGTGATGCATTTGTTTGGATTTAGTTTAAGACCTTGACATTAGCACCAGTCAGTCTGTGCAAGACCTTCTTGTAGGATGTTGACATTGCTTGGGGGTTTCAATAATCACTCACAGTTTACAGTCATCAACAGACTTTCTCAGCCACCGTCCTTCAGTTTTAGTCTACTTCAGAGAAGTAGATTCCAAACATTAAGTGTCCCAGAACAGATGCCTGTAGAACACCACTGGTTATAGGTCTGCTGGAGGAGGTGGAGTCGCCTATCTTGACCCTGTGAGTTTTATCAGTGATCCAGTTTGCAACCCACCTGACAATATATGGGTTGGTACCCAGCTGGGTGAGTTTTTTCAATGATGCCCGAGTGGATGATTGTGTCAAAGGCCTTGGTTAAGTCTAGGTAGGCTGTATGCACAGACTTTCCCTAGTCTAGGGCTTTCAAGACTGTCTCAAAGAAGTCCACCAAGTTTAACAGGCATGATCTCTGCTTGATAAAGCCAAATTGGGTGTGGTTGAGCATCTGGACATTTCCTGTCTTTAAGGTCCATGATTCGTTCTATGGCCTTGCAGATAAGGCTGGTTAGGCTAATGAGTCGGTAGTTCCAAGGCTGTGTGGATGCACCCCCTTTTTGCAAAGGGATGATGGTAGTCATTTCCGTTTCCACGTGGGGCAAAGCCAGTGCTTAGGCTGTGATTGAAAAGCATGCCCAATGGTGGTACTAATTCCTGTTTTAACCCATGTAGAACACAGCCCGGGATGTCCTCTGGTTCCATAGAGCCTGTATTTTTGGCCTTGGGGAAGGGCATTTAAGACTTGCTCCTCAGAGATGCTAGGTGGGGGAAAGGTGTTAGGGATGCTTTGGGGTATATGTGGCAGAGGCAGGTGAGTGAAGTTTTTACTGAATCTGTCGGACAGCAGGTTTACTATATCCACAGGTTCTGTATATGTAGTACCATTAACTGAGTTTAGTGCAAATCAGGGCCTTAACTTTGAGGTTTCTGGTGTAACTAATGAATGCCTTGTAGTTCTCCTTGGTTAAGGAAGCTAATTTGGTTTGTAGTTAGCTTTAGAGGACTTCACTAGGAGTCTGCTCGTTTAAGTTGAGTGAGTATTTGCATTTTTGATGCATTCCTTCCTACTCTTAGAGCAGTCTTTTTCCTGTTGTATAACCTATTAATGGCAGATGTTCTTAGTGTTTCACTGTTGCATTTATCACATTTGGGTTATCTGCCTGCACGTAGCCCTCAGCTGGCCTGAATACCAAAGTCTTTGGATTTCTGTGTTGGATGCTGTCGCTTCTTACATGACATCAGGTCGTCAGGAGTATAAAACATGCAGCCGACGCCATTATGTCAGTCTTTCTTGCAGTGCTCGTAGCAGAAGCAGTTCACAAGTGCTGGTTGGCAGACTCCTGAAATTTTGTTTTCGAGATTCAGACCTGAAGTCTTCAAAAAGATAAATACCCCATTGGGGATCCCTTTTTCTTGTTCTAACTGATGTCAGAAAAAATTAAGTTATCTTGCCTGTGGAAAGCAAACACCTCAGAGATTTTCATTCTTACTGCATCACCTGTTTAGGCCCAGACCACGACGTCCCTTGCTGTCGGTTTTGTGCCTTGTTCAATGCCTGAACTATTGGTCATCGGGCTATTTTTGTAGCTAAATACTTTCATTCTCGATCTCTGTACTCCGAAATGGCTTCGTTAAGCCATCCGACTACCGATCTTCTGAAAAAAAAGGTAAGGATAGAGAGACCGCATAGGTCCAAAACTGACTACGCTTCCGTTAAGCCAGACTGCTGGTACTCTGAGGTGCTTTCGCAGCCCCTGATACCCACTGCTACAGATTCGCAGGCCTCTACTGAGACCCATTCAGAGTCCAGTATGCCGCGAGATGCTTCGACTATGGAACCTGTGGATGTCTACCTTGGATGGGTCCGGCGCCACTGTGCAGGCACTGGCTACTGAGGGTGTATTCAGGCCTACCATTTTTTCATATTAAACTAACTTTCTTTCAAGCTAAGAATACTGAATTCCTCAGGCCTAAAGCTCGCACTATGCCTAGAAAACAGACTACCAAACCGCATTTTCAGGCCCATATGCTTCAAAAACTGAGTGGCTGAAGACCTTATTACCTTAATTAGGGGAAGCCAGGCTTCACCCTTGAATAGACCTAGAACTGATTTTCTTTGCTTCTTCTGATCAGGAATCTTATCTCTCTTCCTTCTGACTACCAGGATTTACCCTTATCTACTTATGAGGATTCTGATGCAGAGGATGCCATTCCCTCTACTTCCCCCTCCAGAAGATTTTTCTTTTGGTGAAACCTTGCATACCCTTGGGGGAGCATTTCAGTTGGCAAGCCATGACTATTCTGAGTCAAGAGACTTGGTGTATTTTTGCTCCTGCCTCAACACAGGCCTCTTGCTATCCCTCCTGTTCTGGAGATTGTAGATGTTTTCTTGGAATCCAGCCTTACCACAGACTCTTTGCCTCCAGCTCCCAGGGAACCAGACCGGTACTACAGAGTACTCGACTCTCAAATTACTCTTCAGGAATCCTACTGTGGATCTAGAGACCATTTCCCAAGGACCAAAAGGCATTAAGGCTGCTACTGCCAAAAACTCTACCCCTTTTGATATGGACTCTAGAGCTTTAGACAGATGGGGTAAGAAGGTGTACACATCTGCTACTTTGGCCATAAGGGCTTTAAATTGCCAGTTTCATATGTTGAAATAGCATATTATTGGACTACTCAAACAAAGTGATGTTGATTCTTGACTGTGCTGCACACAAAGATTTGCAAGAGTTAATGCATTCTGCTGAACAAGTTGGTAAACCTAATTTGCAGTGTGGTTTTGATGCTCTAGAAGCATCTTGCAGGGCTGCTGCCACTGGGTCTGTACTTAGAAGGCATGCTTGGCTTAAGGAACAAAACTTGCCAGATCGTGTTAAAGCTAAATTACTACATGCACCCTTAAACCAGGACCGCCTTTTTGGCAACAAAGCAGCAGTCCTCAAAAGGATGGAGGAAAAAGCTAAATCTATGCAAACTGTTAGATTTCTTACAAGTACAGCCTCATAGATTTAGTAGGTGTTGGCCTTCAAAGAACTGGTCTTTTCCAGACCCTTCCAGGCCTTCAGTCCAAACCCAGGAGCAGCCGACCACCAACACTTCAGTCTCTGGCTATGCACAGATCTAAGCAGTTGGGGGCTCCCACTCCATTGCAGGGAGTAGTAAGCCACCCCCCATGGAAAAATGGAACAATGACTTAGCCTAAAATCTTCCAAGCCCTGCTCAACTACTTGCTCCCTCAGGAGGAAAGCTTGCCCTGCATGCAAAAAACTGGAAACTCATTACCCAGGACAAATGGGTTTTAAACAGTTTCTGTAAGATACAGATTCCACATCCACTCGCTCCCAACCCCAAGTGTATGGCCAGACCTCCCCCCAAACCAGTGGGTGGAGGCCCAAAAACAAGTGCTCTCTCTCCTCAGTATCAGGGCTATTCAGTCTGTCCCAGCAGAACAAAGGTGACAAGGTTTTTATTTGACTGTTTCTGGTTCACCAAAAAGAAAACTCCTGGTGACCTGTCTATTCTCAACACTTTCCTGGTGGTTCCAAAATGTTGACTCTTCTACAGCTTCTTCCTCTGCTAGCCAAGGATGCCTGGCTGACAACCCTAGTCTTAAAAGAAGCTTACCTGCACATTCCCTGTAAGGGAATCCTGCAGAGAACACCTATGTTTCAGGGCGGGCTCCATGCACTGTCAATTGTCTGCACTTCCCTTTGTGAATAACCTGAGTGCAGAAGATAAGACAAAGTGCCTAGCTCCAGCCATTGCACTTTGCAGGCAGAGAAATATTCAGATTTACCCATACTTGGATGATTGCCTGATTCGGGTAGAAAGTCAGGACTTGCTGTTACAACACCTGGCATTTGTAAAGAGACTTCTAACCTCACTAGGGTACACCATCAACGAGAAGAAATCACATCTAGTACCCTGCCAACAGATTGTATTCCTGGGAACAAGCTTGAATACAACTTCCCAGATGGCATTTCTCACTCCGTAGAAGCAAGTTTATTTGACAACCTATTTCAGCCTTCTGGCCACAAAAACCCATTATCTGCAAGGAAAATCTTGCAAGCCCTGGAGTTCATGGCCTCTTGCATTCTGTTAGTTCCATATGAAAGACTGCATATGAGCAAACGTCAATGCTATCTAAAAGGTCTATGGTGTCAACTTTCTCAGGACCTGGAAACAATGATTCCTATCATTCCTTGTCTAAGGGCAGAGTTCCTTTGGTGGGCAGAGGCTTGCTATCACAAGGGACTCCTTTTCAGTCTACCTCCTGCTGCCCAAACCCTAACAGACTCATTAGGCTATGCATTGGGGGTCTCGCATGGTAGGGCAGTGCATTCTGGGCAAATGGAACCCAAAAACAGATGTACCTGCATATCAATCAGAAAGAAATGTTAGCTGTACAGAATGCTCTGACAGCCTTCAAAGACCTTATTCTTCCAGGACAACTATTGATAGACAGACAACACCACAGTTATGTGGTACATAAACAAGCAGGGGGGAAGCCATTCATACCCACTCTGCAGACTAGCCATGGCTCTGTGGAACACAGCCTTGAGCTACCAAGTGAACCTGCAAGCTCAATTCTTGCCACGCAAACTAAATTCACTGGCAGACTTGAGCAGAAATCTCATGGACCCACACAAATGGAAACTGGAGCCCAAAATATTAAAGCTCTTGAGGAACAAATGGGGGACACCAGAGGTAGACCGGTTTGCCTCCCTTCAGAACTACCAGTTGAACACATTCTGCACCAGAACTCCACAGTCTAGCCTGGAAAGTGGATGCTTCAGTTTATGCCTTCCCCCTCTGCCACTCTTCTTGAAGGTTCTACTAAAGATCAAACAGGACAAGCCAAGGACAATCCTGATTGCCCAGACTGGCCATGCCAGCAGTAGTAACCCCTTTTGTGCAGTCTGACAGTGGTGCAGCCGTGGCACCTGCCTCCGACCCCTTCCCTGCTGTCCTAGCAAGCGGGCCAGATTCTGTACCCTCTGCTTCAAACCCTGAACCTTGCAGCCTGGTTAATTCCCTGAGCTCACCTCTGACAACCCTCCTTAAGAAGGTGTTGGATGTCATTCTTGAGGCAAGGAGGCCTAGTACTAGAAAATCCTATTCAGAAAAGTGATAGATACTGTTCCTGGAGCTAGGCTCGGGATGGGCACAACTGTGCCCAGCTTACCTCATATTCTAGATTATTTATCAGAAGTTTTTCTTCACAAGGGCCTCTCTCTTCAATTAAGATTTATGCCTCAGCCATTTCAGCACATTATAATACTGAGCCACCCCCTCTTTTTTTCATCCCCTGCTAAAACAATTCCTTAGAGGGGCCAAAAATTTAAGACCCCCCCCCCCCCCCCCCAGTAGAGTTCCCACTCCAGCCTGGGACCTTAACTTTGTATTGGAAAAACTCACTCTTTCCCCCTTTGAACCAGCTGCTACAGCAGAGTTGAAATTCCTTTCTTGGAAAACAGCCTTACTTCTAGCCATCACTTCTACAAAAATAGTGTCTGAACTGCAGGCCCTCATGGCAGTGGAACCCTTCAGTATATTCCATGTGGACAGGGTTTCCCTCAGGACTAATCCATCCTTTATGCCCGAAGTGCTATTTAGTGTGGCTCTAAACCAGTCCATTCATTTGCCTACTTTTTCCCTAATCCTCAAAATAAGGGGAAAAGGGTACTGCATTCTCTGGACATGCACAGGCAGTTTAGATTCAATTTGAACAGAACTAAGCCTCTCAGATAATCTGACCAGCTGCTAGTTAGCTTTGCTGCAGGGGCAGAGGGGAAGGTCACTCCAAAGCAAACCATTTCTAAAAGGATAGTCCATTGCATCCATTTCTGCTACAAGTACCATGGAAAACCTACTACACAGGGGATAAGATCCTATTCCACCAGGGCTGCATCTGTCTCTACAGCATTTCTCAGAGGACTCCCTACCAGGGACATCCTGGAAGCTGCTACCTGGAGCTCTGTACATAATTTCACCAAGCATTACCCACCTGTCTCTTTTCTAAATCCAGAGATGGATTTGCTACAGCAGTCTTACTTACAAAGCCTGATTGCTAGCCCTAATGCTCTTTAACTGCCTCCACCCTTCCTTAGCTTTGGGAATCGACCCAAATGTGATGACTGCAACAGTGGAACATGAACATAATGCAGTTGTGTGCACTTGTCATAAATGTAAATGTTCGTGTATTCACTGTTGCAATCCTGGTTATCCTCCCTCCAGCCCCCTGACTTCTCTTGGCTCTACCTTTCCTTCTTGTTTGGCATATATTATATCATGTGTATTTGCTTTTTGCTGGGGGTGTCCCATAACATATAATTGCTTCCTATTGTGGGGGCACCTGATATCTGGGGCAAGAAAAACTGATTTAATGGTGTTGGCTGCATGTTTTATACCCCTGACATGGAAGAAGCGACAGCATCTGACGCAGAAATCCGAAGACTGTGGTATTCAGGCTGGCTGAGGGATACATGCAGCAGATAACCTAAATGCGATGATTACAACAGTGAATACACTAGAACATCTACATGTATGCAAGTGTACGCAACTGTACTTTTTCCACCAGGCAGGTTTGTTTTTCCTTTATCTTTCTTTGGTTCTATCGGGTATGGCAGAGTTAATACAATTGTACAAGTTCTTGTAAAAAGCATTGGTGTATAATTCCGCATAGGTGTCTGTTCCATCATTGGGGGAGGGGCTGTGTCATGTAAGAAGTTGTAATTGGCCTTGAAGTTTTTTTAGTTTAGTTGTTGCTGTGGAGGAGTCTTAGTTCAAGCGAGACTGATTTTGTGGTCAGATCTCACCAAGGATGGCCACACACTGGGGGTGGTGAAGCTGTCTCCCATGTTGGTAAGCATCAGGTCCAGGATGTTTGAGCCCCTTGTGGGTGTCAACTAGCTGGTCCAAGGCATTGGAGTTAACGAAGTCGAGGAACCTTTGGGCAAGTGAGTTAGAATACATACAATTTAAGCAGTCTATGAACGGGTAATTAGTCATCCAAAACCTTGTTGGTTGCATTTTGATTGATTCCTGTAGACTCAAGTAGGCCGAGTGGATGTCCTGATACATGGAGGGGGGGGGGGTCCTGTAGCTGGCAATGACCTGAAAAAGGGGTCTTGCTTATAGTCAATTGCACATGAAGTAATTCAAGGGATTTGTGCTGTTTAATCTATCAACAGGGGCATTTATCTTTAATGAATATTGATACACCACCACCTCTAGTTCTCCCACCTTCAGTTTGTGGTTTGAAAGTGTGGAAAGAAATGTTATCTGGTGTAGTTGGGGGTGTTCTCTGCAGCTTTAAACCAGGTTTCATTGACAAATGTCAGCATCTTCCAAGATGAGGACTGCTTCCAGTGATAGCAGTTTCTGGTTTAGACTCATAGTTTTTAGCAGGATAACCTTGAGGTTGTTTTTAGAGGGTATTTTACATGATCCCCTATGTTTGCGCTCTCTTAGGAGAAGAGGTGTGTTAGGCACCATAACTCAGGTTTGCAGTGCAATAAGAAAAAAGATAGGTCTTAACTTAGAGACTGGATTTTGTAAGCAAGGTTTTGTGTCAAATTAGACAGATGAAAATGCATCAGTTTTAGGTATGCAAGTTACAAATTTCATTGCCAGATTCCTTTAGGGAGAATCACCAATTCTTTTCTAACATTGGGTATTGACTACAGCATTTCTGGCAGTTTTTCATCCATCTCTCTATTCCTTTAAAGGACAACTGTGGTATTCAGACAGTATTCCTTGGAGCTTCTGCTTCTGCTGGAGGAAGTCTTGTATAATGCCACTACTTTGAGGCCCTGTTCTTATTGCTCTGTACTTCACTTCCTGTTGGCACTTTGAGTTTGTCTTCAGAGATCTTCCTAGGCTGTGGTATTGATTTTACCACTTTAGAATACCATAATTAACATTTTTTCTTGCTGTTAAGAAAAAAGGATACCACCTAAGTTGATAAGGGTAAAATAGTGAAATTCCACCAAAGGTGGGCCTTCAAAGAAAGACTAGACCTGAACAATTCTGCCTTGAATTCTGAGTTTACTAATGTTAAATCTGAGAAACAGGGGTATGCAGCCATTCATGTAAAGACTTGAATTGTCCTTGCCTGTGCACAGACTAAAGAAAAGGTCTTGGTAATGCCTTTCAGTACGCATACTGGTATCCTCTGTTTTTAAATGCATTAAATTATCACTTAAGACAGGCAAATACATTTATAGTAAAGAAAATAAACCATTTAACTTTTCGTACTTAAACACAATATACATCACATATATTTTCTTTTCTATTGTGATGAGGTAGTGCCATCTGTATCTAGAGCAGTACATGTGTAACATATGCTAGCATAGCTAGCTGGAGTTTTGTAAAGAATTGTCCTTTGAATATCAGACTGATTTGTACAGATGCTTGTGTTTAAAAAAAGTATCGGTGGGTCCTGCTGGACAGTAAAGAAATATACATGCCATGATTGCTCCCCAGGCTAGTGAAAGTGGATAAGGTAAACATACTAAACCTAGAGTACTTGATAATAGTCTTCACTCTTACAAACACTGGCTAATGTACAATGTATGTACTGTACCTGTGTGCTATATATGTATTCTACCTATGTTCCAAATTTCGGCTGTACACCACAAATCTATTAATTACCTTTATTTTTAAATATTTTCTTCTCTCCACTGTAACTGTTGATGTGCTGCTGCATACCACTGTAAAAACATATCTCTGGTAATTTGTGTGTATACTGATCATGTCTAAATATCTAAATGTGACAAATTTTTCTGTGTGGAGCTTTCCTCCCTGGCCTCTGCTGCAAAAAGGGCCTTCTTGGCAATGTAAAATAAACGTATTTTTATCACTGTACTGCTGTAACTGAAATTTATATATTTTAATACATTCCTTTCCAGTATCCCCTCTTAAGCCCAGCCAACCTTAAGAAAAATAGCCTGAAATTAAATGACTTTGTTTAGGCCATAAAGATTTTATCTCACAGTTCTGAATGCAGTCTGAGACAATGACTTCAAGAAAACATGGGCTGGGTGGTTCTTAGTGTTGAAAAATTGCTAACCTGGGGTGCCAGACAATGGCTGGTTAGTCTTTGCAGGAAGGGTTGGAAATCAGTCTCCAGATACTGTAATAAGCCTTGGCAAAGTTATAGTTGTATATTGACACATCTGTGCCAGATCCTGTCTCAAGTTTCTAATGAGAGGGATCGTGTGGGGAAAAACAGAGTCAAGTGACCAGATTTTATGTCATCCTGTAGCCAACACTGAAATTGAAGTTGGGTACAAGTGAGATGTCAGTGGCTTTCAGCACTCTTTTGGAACTGACAAGATCATTCCCCCATTTCACCTTGCCTTGCTTAATCAAGTAAGTAGGGAACAGTAATACTTCAGTTTGGAAAATAGTGAAATTAAATACTAATGTGTTGTCAGTCTCACCTTTATTCTCACTGATGGGTTGGATCCGAGGGGTCTAATCTGTTTTGGCCTTTCCATTAGCTTGTAGTCTTAAGCAAAGCTTGTGGGCCTCTTTCCTACACAGAATGCAGATGTTCATCGTGCATACAGCTGCAGTCATAACAGATGGGTTATCCTGCCATCAGGCGGGTCCTCGGTCGGCCGAATTCCAAAGTGTAGGTCCGGTGTCTGTTGTAGTTGCTTCTTCCCTGACGTCAGTGCGGCAGGGGTATAAAAGAACCAGCTGACGCCATCTTCTTCAGTCTTTCTTGCCACGTGGTGCCCGAAGCAGAAGCAGCTCGCAAGTGCCGGTTGGCCAGCTCCTGAGATTTACGAAAATATTTCAGCCGAAGTCTTCTTGAAAGCCAAGTACCCCGTTGGGGAAACTTTTCTTGCCTCAGACCGATGTCAGATAAAGTTAATAATTGCATTTCATGTGGAAGCAAATACCGCATAAGGATTTCCACTCTTTCTGTATTCCTTGCTTTGGCCCAGACCACGACGTCTCAGCCTGCCGTTTTTGTGCTAGATTCAACAAACGCACTATTAAGTGTCTGGCGGAGTTCGCCCATCACTATTTTGGTAAAAAAAATGTAATTATATTATGTCGTCGGATACTCCGACTCCAGTTTTGAGTAAAAGGCGCAAAGATAAGGACCGACATACGAGGTCCGTGACTTCTACTGATACCACGCTAAGGCAGACTACCGGTTCTCAGCGAGGCGCCTACGCAGCCCCCGAGTACCGATGAAACTTCATTACCGGTGTCTTCTGTGCCCGAGGTCGCAGGCTCCTCTGCCCCCATGCCGACTACAGATACAGACGCCACTTTTGGTGGGGAAACCCAGAGTTTAGACAGGCCTGCCATTTCTCAAGGTGTCTTCAGGCCTTCCTCATTCTCTATTAAGGCTTTCACAAAATCTAAAGCAGCCATGAAAACTAAAAAAAACAAGGACCTCAGACCCCCTCTCAAGGCCCCATGCCTAAAAAACAGATGCTCAAAATGGCTGAGGATTTGATTACTCTTATCAGGGGTTCTCAACCCCCATCGGACAAAAGGCCCAGATTAGAGGAAGACTACCCTTCCTCAGATCAAGCCTCTATTACCTCTGAACAATATGAGGACCAGGAATATACATATTCTCCTTTTGAATCCTCTGATGCAGAGGAGTCTATTCCCTCAGTCCCCCCCCCCCCGAGGACTACTCTTTTGGGGAACCCTACATACTTTGAGGGAACACTTTCACTGGGAAGGCCAAGATTACTCAGATTCCAAGAAAAGGCTCAGGGATTTTCTCTTGCTCCCCCAGCATAGGCCTCTGGCTATCCCTCCTGTCTTAGAAATATTAGATGTGTACACAGAAGCCAGCCTCGGCCCAGATTCTTTACCTCCAGCTCCTGTTAAACCAGACAGGTATTACCGGGTTCCTGATTCACACCAGTTCCTATACAAAAGCCATACTGCTGACCCAGAAACTATTTCACAGGGTCCCAAGGGAATTAAGGCCTCTACTGCTAAAAACCCATTACCTTCAGAGAGAGATGCCAGAGCTTTAGAAAGGTGGGGGGGAAAAGGTGTATACCTCGGCCACTTTAACCATGATGGCATTAAACTGTCAGTTCCATATGTTAAAGTTTCAACAGTTTTTATTATCTGAGTTGAAAAGCAAAATGACACAACCTGAGCAACCAGATTTAAGAGTTGCAGGATTTGTTGCATAGTGCAGAGCAAGTGGGTAAACATACCTTGCAGTGTGGTTTTGATGCTTTAGAGGCCTCCTGTAGAGCTGCTGTTCCAGGGTCTGTCATACGTAGACATGCTTGGCTTAAAGAACAAGCCTTACCAGATCATGTCAAAGCTAAATTACTAGATGCACCTCTTCAAAAATATGTATTGTTTGGTGTTAAAGCTGAGGAGGTACTAAAGAAAATGGAGGAAAAGGCGAGATCAATGCAAACCGTGAAAGATTTCCTGCAGGTACAACCTCCACGTTTCAGCAGAAACTGGCCTTCAAAAAATTGGCCCTTTCCAGCCACGGACAGACCTCAGAGGCAGATGCAGGCGCCCGAGAGGTAGAGGGCAATCTCAAGGATCATTCAGAGCCAGGCAATGGCAAGCACCAACCCCAAGAGGTGTAGAAGATAGATCACTGTCATTCAGAAAGCAGACACACTGACTTTCCTCTTTACCTGCCAAGCAAAGCTTTAATGGCAGCACCTTTAGGCGGAAAACTGGCATTCTCAAAAAATTGACATATTGTCACAAAAGACAAATGGATCCTGGACATTATAGACAGAGGCTACGGATTCCACTTTCACACCCTACCAAAAATGAGGCATGCCAAACCTGCCACAAAATCAAAGGGCAGAGGCACAAAAACAAATTACAGCTCTCATGGACATGAAAGCTATTCAAGAGGTGCCTGCAAAAGAAAAAGGTCAATGGTTTTATTCCAGACTATTCCTGGTACCAAGGAAAGACACAGATTGGAGACCTATTTTAGATCTATCCATCCTAAACACATATTTACAGGTACCAAAATTCAAGATGCTCACATTACAGCACCTTCTTCCCATGTTGGGCAAGGAGTCTTGGCTGGTAACATTGGACCTCAAGGAGGCATACCTGCATGTCCCCATCAGACATGATTGCGGAAGATACCTCAGATTTCTTACAGGTTCAACCCACTCAATTCTCTGCATTGCCCTTTGGCTTATCTACTGCGCCCAGAGTGTTTATGAAATGCCTGGCATCAGTAATTGCCTTCTGCAGACTTCAAGGAATACAAATATACCCATATCTGGACGACTGCCTGATCCAAGCAGACAGCAAGGACATACTTCTAAAACACCTGGCGTTTGTAATAAGACTGTTGAACTTTCTGGGATATACAGTCAACAAAAAGAAATCAAAACTAATACCCTCTCAAACAATAATTTTCCTGGGTGCCAGCTTGAATACAAACACCCAGATGGCCTACCTCACGCCAGACAAACAAGGGCAACTATCTCAATACTTCAGCAAAATGGCAACCTTCACCAGGCTGACTGCAAGGAAAGTCCTGCAGGCTCTGGGATTCATGGCATCTTGCATCCTGCTGATCCCATGTGCAAAGCTGCATATGATGAAGCTTCAATGGTACCTAAAAAACTTATTGTCTCAACACAGCCACAGTTTGGAAACAATTATACCACTCATTCCATGTCTTCAAAAGGAATTTTTGTGGTGGGCTCAAGCATGCCAAATAAACAAAGGTCTCCCTTTCTGCATACCTGAAGCAAATCAAATCATCACAACAGACGCCTCGGACTACGCCTGGGGGGCACATATGAAAGATCAGTGCATTCAGGGAAAATGGTCCCAAAAAGAGAAGCACCTACACATCAACCAAAAGGAAATGCTAGCAGTGCAAAATGCTATTATGGCCTTCAAAGACCTACTGCATCCAGGCCAGCTATTGATAAGGACAGAAACAACACCACAGTGATGTGGTACATAAACAAACAGGGGGGAACTCATTCATACCCCCTGTGCAGACTAGCCATGACCTTTTGGAACACAGCTCTGGAATTGCAAATCCAACTTCAGGCACAGTTCCTGCCAGGGAAGGAAAACACACTGGCAGACAGCCTAAGCAAAAATATGACAGAGCCACATGAATGGAAGTTGCATCCTCAAGTTTTCACAAAGATAACTCGGGCATGGGGACAGCCAGACATATATCTCTTTGCTACCCATAGAAATTACCAACTGAAAAAAGTTTGCACAAGGACCTATCATCCACAGGCCTGGAAAGTGGACACACTTTCCTTCAATTGGACAACATTGACAGTCTATGCCTTTCTGCCTCTCCCTCTGCTGCCCAAAGTTCTATTAAAAGCCAGAGCAGAGATGCCGAAAATTATTCTCATTGTGCCAGACTGGCCAAGACAACACTGGTATCCACTCCTGAAGAGCCTGACGCATTCCCCACCATGGATCCTACCTCCAGTGCCTCTTCTGTTGTCCCAACACAACTTCAAAACTCTTCACAGCCAGCTCAAAACCCTAAATCTAGCCGCATGGAGAATCCCTTGATTTCACCATAGACCCTCCTCTCCAAGGAGGTGCAGGATGTCATCTTGAAGGCCAGAAGACCTTCTACTAGAAAAGCCTACTCCGCCAAACGGAAGCGGTTTTGTGCCTGGAATCAGGAAAAGGATCAGAATCCCTGGGTAATAAATATACCTCAAATATTACAGTACCTAGCTGAGATGTTAAACAGTGGACTTTCCTTCTCCTCCATCAAAATCCATGCTTCAGCCATTTCTGCACATTACAACACGGATCCTCCTTTATTCTCTCATCCTCTCTTAAAACAGTTCCTCAGAGGGGCTAAGAATATAAAACCCCCAAGGAAACCACCAGTCCCTGCTTGGGACCTCAACTTCATATTGGAAAAACTGACCCTTCCTCCATTTGAGCCAGCTGCTTCAACAGAACTACAATATTTGTCATGGAAAACAGCCTTCCTTCTGGCTATCACCTCAGCACGCAGGGTTTCGGAACTACAGGCCCTCATGGCTGTGCAACCTTTCATCATTTTCCATCAGGACAGAGTTTTCTTACGAACCAACCCTACCTTTATGCCAAAGGTAGTATCCGGTGTAGCCTTGAATCAGACTATCCACTTACCCACCTTTTACTCTAACCCACAAAACAAAGGGGAAAGACTACTGCATTCCTTGGACATTCACAGACAACTATGTTATTATTTGGACAGGACAAAGCCATTCAGGAAATCAGAGCAACTCTGTGTCCTATGCTACAGGTGCTCAAGGAAAGGCCATCTCCAAACAGACAATCTCAAAATGGATAGCCCACTGCATACACTTTTGTTACTCATTTCATGGAAAAGCTGTGCCTTCAAGCATCAGGTCCCACTCCACAAGGGCCACAGCTACCTCTGCAGCTTTCCTCAGGGGGGGTCCTTACCAAGGACATTTTGGAAGCAGCCACTTGGAGTTCAGTGCACACTTTCTCCAAACACTATCACCTTCCACTTTACTCAAAATCTACAGCGGGATTTGCCACAGCTGTCTTGCAGGGCATCCTGGCTCCTCCTAGTTCCACTTAGTGCCTGCCACCCCTACTTAGTTTTGGGATTCTACCCATCTGTTATGACTGCAGCTGTGTATGCACGATGAACATAGTACAGTTTTGTACCTACCATAAATGTAGATGTTAGAGTGCTCATACAGCTGCAGTCCAGGTTTCCCTCCCTCCCTCCCATCCCCTCTTAGGACAGGCCTTATGACAAACACCTTCTCATACAACCTATTTGGGGTATTCTTTTATGGTGTATTTGCTTGCAAACTACTGTTTTTTGATTATTCTATATTGCATGACTACATAAGTTTGTTTTGCCTTCCTTCTGGGGGCACCTGACATCTGGGGCAAGAAAAACTGAAGAAGATGGCGTCTGCTGTTTCTTTTATACCCCTGCCGCACTGACGTCAGGGAAGAAGCAACTACAACCGACGCCGGACCTAGACTTTGGAATTTGGCCGACCGAGGACCCGCCTGACGGCAGGATAACCCATCTGTTATGACTGCAGCTGTATGAGCACTCTAACATCTACATTTATGGTAGGTACAAAACTGTACTTTCCTCTACTTCCCCAGATCTCACTTGCTGTGCTCTGAGAAGGTTCTTCAAGCAAGCTCGATGTTAAGTTTAATTACATTTTTCTCTTATTTTCTTTAATTACTAGTTAGTTGTAATTTTTTGTTACTTTCTTCCCCTGTCCGTACCTTTTCTTAGCTTGAGTGTCTATACACACCTACTTTATTTGGGTGTTCCCCTCTCCCCTCCTGGTATTTATTATAGTTGCAGTGAGTCTTTCCATATTGTTTACTGTTCATTTTAGACAACAGTCAACCAAAGTTTATTCAAGTCCATTTAAGTTAGAGGACTTTCCCCTTGTTTCAAAGTCCGTTAAAGTTAAAGGGACCCCCCTTCTTGCCCCTTAAAGTCAGTTTAAATTAAAGGACTTCCCTTATATTTCTGTTAGTATTCTGGTTGTTATTGCTGCTAATATAGTTAAACCTTAATAGAGTTTTCCTTGGATTAGTTACCTTTTCCAGTAGAGTGCTTTCTTTAGACTGCCTTCTAATATGTCCCAAAAAGAGGGCAAGCCTTTGGGCTTTAAGAAGTCAGAGAAAGCAGGAAGAAAATGCCCCTCAGTGATTCACACACCTTGCGCATTTGCTGTTTGCGGCCTCTTCATTTGCAAGAATCTTCCTCTATTTGTCATGCCTTTAATTCATGGGCATTATTGGATTGGAACATAAGAACAAGTTGATTCTGAAGGGGTTGATTAGAACCCTGTTCTGAGGCTATTTCATAAGATCCCTTCTCTCCTAACTCTGGCAAGTCTGAGAGGTCAGGGAAACGGTCCTCTTCTGCTCCTAAAATTCAGCAGCCGATAACCAAGCAACCAGAGATGTCTGCTCCAACAGTATCTATGGAGCATACAGCTGCTACAGAGGCAGGGACCTCCTCGGATCGGTCCTAACTTTCAGATCCGAAGGCATCCGCATTCTGCTTCAAAGTCCCCACTGACATCTGAGTTTCATTTTCGGAGCTGATCACTCCTTGGCCTCCATTGCCTTTTTTTGCTAGATCCAGATCCCCAGTGGTGTCTGCAGGGTCTACCAGGAGCCTCTCAGATGTAGACAGAGTGGTGCAGAGGCTTAAGACACCTGCTTTGGCAAAGTTTTTTTTTTATCCAAACTATCAGGAGTCTCATCAGAACCCAGTGGCACCTACTCATCATCTGAACCATCCCTCTGTATCAGTGCCAGAATATCCAGCTACTGTCTGTATTGGATCCAAGACCATCAGTTGGTGGTTCTGATCCAAACCCCCCCCCCCCAGTGTTTCTGCCCAGTCAGAGCAGGAAACCTGTGGGAGCAGATGCTCGCTGGTCGGGTCCTTGAAGCAGGTTTGGGTCACTTTGGATCTGATGGTCTGTTGGGGCTGCTGCTCAGATGGGTTCGGCTCCTACCTCTTCCTCGGAGCTTCCATCTCCTGCGCTGAGGCCTCTGTTTGGTTCGACATCCTTGTTTGCTTTGGAGACTTCCTCAGAGCACGGGTGGTCTGCTTTCTAGGTTATGAGGAGGGCAGTTACTGTTACTTGGTCTCTGGCACAGTCTCCATCGGGGATTCCTCCCTCTACAGCACAGATCTTTTTTCCTCTTCACTGTTGCCCACAGGATCACAGGGATTCAAAGCCTCAGCATGCTCCACAAGGGACCCCCCCCACTCTGAAACTTTGCAGAGTACCCTACTAAATTCCCTCTGAAGACAAAATGCAAAAGAGGAAGTATCTCAACTCTTTGCAGGAGTCTCACTTCAGATACTGACCTCAGTCTAAGGGTCCTTGTGGGTCTACTCTTGAGGATGTCTCCTTTGGAGACATCCTGTAAATCCTGAAACAGAGGCGACTGGCAATCGTCATCCCCTTCTACTGAGGAGTCTGTATACCTGAAGGCTTTCAGATCCCACCCTTCAATGTCCTGGGTAATGCTGCCTTCTGACTAGCTTATCCACTATCTCTCGGGAGGCATGGGAGACCCCAGACTCCATAGAGCCTACTCCTAGGAAGCCAATTAAGTACATTACAGCCCCTAAGGATCAAGCTTTCCTCACAAAGGGTGTAGTAGTTGGTACCATAGTCATGGTTGTGGCCACAAGGAAGAAGCTCTTCGAAACTAGTTCTGCTATCCATCCTCCTCATAAGGATTCTAGGGCTATGGCTAGATATGGGAAGTCTCTCTTCTTAAGCAGCTTTCACACTCATCTCACCAGATTAGAGAGACCTGTTGAAAGTTCAGAAACTCCAAGGAGCTATAACTAATGTGGCAGATAAGATCAGTGCACAGCTGGCTACCTTTAATTCAGTAAATAATGTGGGACGAAATAGCCATGGAATTGTTATGGCTAGGCTTGTATAGGCCCTAGGGCTGATAGCCTAGTACCAACCTATGAACCTATAAGTTAACTTGTCCATGAGACTCCTTTCATATGCAGCAGATGGAGCTGGCTACCTTTAATTCAGTTAACTCATCCATGAGACTCCTTTCATATGCAGCAGATGGAGCAAGTAGGGCAGCAGGATCAGGCATCTCTATTAGGAGGCAGGCTTGGACATGCCTTTGCAACTTTGTGGAACCCTTTAAGTCTCTCTCTAATGCTCCCATCGATGGCTCGCTCTTTGACTTTTGGCCTGAAAAGGGTACACCAACTCTGTGAGCAAGAGGGTAAGAGACTGTCATTGGAGTACGTTTTCCCACACCCACTAGACCATATCCAAAAGGTCAGAGGGGTACTGGGAAGATGTGGTTCAGGAAATCTCAGCAGTCTTACCAGGGCACGCAGGGTGGTAGTTCCCCCAGAGGCAGGGGGGACAATAACAAAAGATGCCATCTTCATGGCAGAGGGGGCTGCAAAATCGGGGCTCCAGAGATCCTTTTCTGGTAGACCTTTTCAGTGCTCACATTTGGGGGTCTATTTTCATTGGACCTCTCAACCTGGTAAAACATCACTGATGGCAAATGGGTGAAAGACATACTATCCATGGGTTATAGAATTCCCTTTGCCTTCCCCACTCCCACAAACATGTCAATTCCAGACATTCCACCCAGTCAACAGGAGCAAGCAACATTAGAAATTCAGAAGTTTCTCAGCAAAAAAGTAATCCAAGAAGTCTCCGCAGACCAGAAAGGATCCAGCACTTAAGATTATTTAGTTGCAAAGAAAACAGGGGACCAGAGACCAATATTGAATCTCTGCAAACTGAACAAATTGAAGAAAACCAAGTTCTAGATGGTAACCCTGAAGTCTGTAATTCCATTCCTGGGAAAAGACAACTGGATGTGCTCTGTAGAACTTCAGGATGTGTACTATCACATCAGGATGGAAAGATGATCCAGAAAGTACCTGTGCTTTTGGCTAGGAAATGGTCATTTCTAGTTTCGAGCTCTGCCCTGTGGTCTCACTACAGCCCCTAAAGTATTCAAATGCGTGGCAGTAGTGGTGCACCTCGGACGCTAGGGTTTCCAGGTTTCTCTATTTGTACGACTGACTCATAATCTCCCCAAAGATGAAACAAACTGGAACAACCATAAATAAATGAAACGCACACCACACCAGGATAAAGTACAAATTCTTTACTGATGTATGTGGTACCTCGGCTTATGCTTTCAAGGAATACATTTTATATCAAGCAGTCATCTTTTATATTGTAGCACCAAGTTAAATCCAATAAATTTGAAATCAATTATTCTATTAAAGTGCCTATAATGTGTTCCCTGTTAAATACTCCATTACAAAGTGGAAAATAGAGTTAAAAGGAGGCTGGGGCTTGAAGACCTGGAGAAGATAGAAGGATTTGAGGCATGGTTCACTTTGGGGGAAAAGAATGAGTAACAGGAATCCATATTTTTTGTAAATACTCCCCGTTTTCAGAAATACTGAGAGATTTGGTTGATGGGTTTTGGCCCATCATTCTTAATGAAAGATTTGGAAGAAATTTTCCAGATAGGGTCACTATTTCTTACAGTAGATCAAATAATTTGAAAGAATTGCTATCCATAGGCAAGTGGGAAAGCAAACATGGTAGAAAGGGTAGTTTCCCTTGTGGGAAATGTATTATATGTAAGAAAATTAAAAACTTAAATGGGGTGAATATCAATGGCAAGACATACAAAGCCAGGGATCAGTATTAAGTGAATGAGTGGGAGTTGTTTACATTATTGGATATGATTGTACCACAGTTAAATGGTACATGGGTCAAATGAAAAGAGCTGTAAAGAAAGAATCCTGGAGCATTTGGGAGACATTAGAAGAGGCAGGATGGAAAGCCCTGTGGCGGAACATTTTATTCAATCCCATGAAGGTTTGGATAAGTCTTTTTTTAGTGTGTTGGCCAAACCAAAACAGCAGAAAGGGGATGAATTAGTAATTTATCCCTGTTGGAAACTATGTATTATTAATTTTAAAACTCTATATCCCAGGGGATTAAATATGGAGCTGGAACTAAATGTTAGAAATTAATGAGATCAAACATACTGTTTAGTTAAAATAGGTAAAAGGAATTACATCCTTAGCTCCATTTCCAGCCTTGCATCCTAGTAGGGCTAGTATACATATATATATTTAATTTGTTTTTCATGAAATTTGAATACTGTTGGTCAGTTTTAATGTCTAGTGTTATATGTATATATTTTTTCTTCATGGTATATGGTAAGTTCGTTTAAGTAGTAATGCACATGAAAATTATATATTTTGTAATGGAATATTCAACAGGGGACACACTATAGGCACTTTAATGAAAATATTGAAATGTATTTAATAGAATTAATTTCAAATAATTTATTGGATTTAATTAACATGTTGGTGCTATAATATAAAAGATGGCTGCTTGATGCAAAATTTATTCCTTGAAGGCGAAAGCCGGGGTACCGAGGTTGTAAGGCTTTCATGAGACAGTGTGTACTGCAGCAACTTGGACTAAGGCGCATACCTTTATTACTCATCACAAAGGGGATTTGGCTTCCAGGAGTTGGGGCTTCCTTTGGTTCCATGGTTTTGAGGAATATTCTTCCATGAGGCACCCAGAAATTATGTTGCTTGGGACACTGTCCCATCAGTGAGAACAAAGGCGAGATTGACAATACAAAAGTTGTGTTCTTATAATAACGTTCCATGTGTGTTGTCCATCTCTACCTTTATTTTCACAACCCTGCCCTCCATCCCTCTCCTGGAAGACTAAGTGGACTATGGTTTCATGGCTCTCTAGGCCCAGAGGTTTTATTGTTATTTATGAAGTTTCCAAATTATTGGAGTATAATTTCTATCTGGGTGGGCAGACAAGATCTGAAGAAGTAGGGGAACTGCATTCTGGGTAGAGGAGGCCCACGAGCTTTGCTGAAGACTTTGAGCTATTGGAAAGGCTGAGATAGATCCCGATCCATCAGTGAGAATAAAGGTCAAGGTGGACAAAACACATGGAATGTTATGGTAAGAATACAACTTTATTTTTTCTGTATGAATCTTTACATCGGTGTTAGTTTTATATTCCCTGTGAATTGAAACTGTCTATTGTGAATAGATATTGTTTATTTTATTAAATATATCTAAACCTTTCATTGTAGCTTGTCTTTCAGAAAATATTTTAACCCTTGGGAGTACTTGCAGTTTAGTGGCAGTGTAGCATCACGCTCCTGAAAGTCTTGCTGCTTGGACACCCTACCATTTGTTTAAGTATTAATTTTACTAAGTTTAATTGGGTACCCTGGTAAGAGCCTTAGAGTAGCTGGCTTTGGGAATGTTCTGGTGGCAGTATCTACCTTGGTCCGAGTGGAGGTGGCATCACGGGTAAATCTGTGCCAGCCTTTCCCGTGTCAGCTACTTGGAACAGGGACCCGGCGCACTGCTTTCATGCAGAGAGTGGTGGAGGCCTTGTCTTGGAACACCTGGCTGAGAAGTCAACTCTGAGGTGGTCAGTGTGGAGTCTTACTTGGGGCTTGGAGATGTCCAGCCCCAGGGCTGGAGTGCATTCCCTGTGTGCGCTTAAGGGAAGTTGTGCTCTGTGCAGAGTCGCATCTGAAAATACTGGGCATGTCCTATTTTTCTCTCCGTGAATGTTCCCCACCAGTGTCAGTGGGGAGGAGTCAAGCTCCTTGTTAATTGGCCCAGAGGAGGGACATCACTACTACGATCAGTCCAACATCAGAAAAAAATTGATGAATTTCTGCCTTCCCTTAAATCTTACTTCTGCTACCAAACATAATTATGCATGTATTCTTCCCACATTTTCAATTTACTTATGTAATTTGTTCCTTACCTTTTCTGAAGATCATTCTTTCAGTTTTTATCTCTTGTTTAATATTCATTACCTCAAATACAGTTGGTGTAGAATTGTTTTACATTTTCTAGTAATTGCATTTTTGGCAGCCAACAGAATTACACTTAAGACCTTACTGGATCACTGGTGTCCTGTGTTGTGCCTGATCTGCGAGGCCTTGGTTTTGAGCCTAAATTTATTTATTTTACATGTGTTTACTGGGAAAGTCCGTCTGGATGCATGTCCATTTTCAGCAGAACCCTGGGGAGAAAAGCTTCGTAACTGACAACATCCATAATACAAAATGACTAATCAAAGGGGATTGGTAGTACAGAAGAAATTTACAACATATCATTACTTTTAAAACGTACAAAACAAGCAAACAAGTTTACAGCAGACAAAAATGAAACAAATGCACAATAACTTTGATTAGCAACTATAGATATTAGCATGAGAGTATGTAAAAGACATCTCAATAAGGAGGTAACACTGCAAGGACATTAAATCAGGGAGAATGAGTGTCTTTGTACTATCCAGGAGAGGTACAGTTACAAAGTTATGAATTAAGGTGTAAGGAGGTAGTATAAGATATGTTGGATGGTAAAGTATTCCAGATTTTAGGGATAAAATTTGAAAGAAGAGATTTCACCTGCCTTGTTGTTGGCTTCAGCTATGTCAATGAAAAAAAAATGTGACTGAAGTGTAGGGTTCAAGTACTAGTGTATGTTAGTAACCGGTTTTGAAGGGCAGGATTGTTATTGGGCTGTAGTAGTTTATGCGCTACTTTAAGTTGGTTATAGAGTAAAATTTGAGGGAGTTTTAACCAATCTAGCTGTTTCAGAACCTTACAATGGTGTGCCCTATTAGGGGAATTAGTTGCAAACCTAGCTGTCTTGTTATAACAAAATTCCAGTTTCACTAAGTCTATCTTTTTGAGGTTAATGAAAATAGGAGAGGCATACAGAAGTGGACAGGAGACGAGTTCAGGCTATAGTGGACTTGGTATTTGTAAGAAAGTGATTGTTGTAGTCGAGAATCCCTAGTTTTTTTATGCACCTTTTTAAGTCGTGAGATATAGATGTCAAAACTTGGTTACTGTCAATTTCAACACCCAGGACCTTTGTTTGGGCTACTGTTGAGAATAGTTTTTAGTGATGTTATGGTGAAGGAGGGGGGGGGAATTGTGGGTTTTGTGGGGTGGAATAGCACAAGATTAGTTTTGTTTGGGTTCAGTTCTGCTGGGCGTTTGTGATCCAGGCTTCTGCTGAAAAGGTAACTTGGATCTGAGATTGTAATAGTTCTAAGGTGGAATTTGCACAAATTTAGTGTGGAATCATCAGCGTATTGGATGATGGAGGCCTGTTGGGTGGCAGTATGGAGGTCATTGGTGAAGAGAGAACAGGGAGGGGTTCAAGGATGAATCCTTGAACCCCCAGGTTGACAGGTAGAAGGGGGGAGTTCTTGCTACCAGAGTATAGCTTGTTTATGTTGTAGGTAACTTTGGAACCATGTGAGTGTGGACTGACTAGATTTAGGGCAGCAAGGAGTGAAGTTTAGTATGTGAAGCCATATCAAAAGCCTTAGAAAGGTCTAGGAATATTGCTGGAAAGTATTTGGCATTGTTTCTATGCGAGTTCACGGTGTTGGACAGAGCAGTGGTGGTGCTATGTGAAGGATGAAAGCAATGTTGTGTACTGGATAATGGTTTGTGATTAAGGGGAAAGGACAGGCATTTATGGATGCACCTTTCTAAAATTTTTATAGTGGTGATAGTATGGCAGTAGGGCAGCAGTTGGTCAGTTCTGTAGAATTGCCACCTTTGTGGAGTTTAATAACGTGGGAAATTTTCCAGATATGAGATTTTCAGTTAGTGACCTGTTCATGCGGATGGACACTGGCTAGGCTATGGCTTCTGTGGCTGCTAAAAAGTCCGCTGAAAGATTGTCTGCTGCTAGTGTAGAGGTTACAGAGCAGTTTTTATCATGCCTGTGGGGACAGGTTGGAAGAAGAAAGGGCTGTGACTATATTTTTGTAATTGGCAGATGGTGTTGGAGGCAGGTGCATGATTTTGTTCAGCTAGGTTTAGGATGGATTCAGTAAAGAATTTATTAAACTGGGTAGCAATTTCAGAGGTGCTGCATGTCCTAGAGGAGGGTGTTTTTGCTGTGCCAGGTGTGAGTGTATTGTTAGCTGTCCAGAATTTTTGAGGGTTGTTTTTGTTTGTTTTGGATATCTTGGTAGTACTGAATTTTTTTCAGCTTGATTTTTTTTAACTTTATTTCTTAGTTCCCCTGTAGGTTTGTTTTACATGTATTCCAAGCTTTAGCCACTTGGACCAGGCTTTGTCTCTAGTTTTGATTAGTGACCTAGTTTTGTTGCTAAGCCATGGGGCAGTATTAGATTTAACACCGAGTTCTGGGTGGTGCATTCAGTATGTTTAAGGTTGAGTTGAAGTAGTCTACGGCTTCATTCACATTTAGTTGTTAGTAATTTTGAGTTAGTTTTTTAGGCTGAATTTAAAGTCTTCAGGGTTAATTTGTTTGGTTCTTTTTAGCCAGAAGGTAGTTTTGGGTGGGCTGAAGCATTTCCTTAATAAATATGTTTGCTAGTAGTCACTTAGGACATCTGGTAGGTATCCTACTTCACGCGAGAGATTAAGTTTATTTGGTAGTATCCAGTCTAGTGTAGACTATCTTTTGGAGGTTTTGTCTATTCTAGTAGGTACTTGTATGGTTTGAGTAAATCCATATAAATTGAAGTTACATGGGTTTTATGACTTGCAGATTTACCAGTCTATGTTAAGATCACTCAAAATGATATACGTTATGTTGTCCATATCTCGCCTTTCTTCTTGCTGTTTGGGTTTGGCCATATACTATAGCTTGAGAGCTTTTACTAGTTCGAGGCTAGCCCCTATCCCAGAATGCCTAGCAGTAGTTACTCGGATCTCGTTTGCCACTTGCAGCATTGAGATTGTGGATGCTGGCTCACACTGTGTTTTTGTATTTGTTATGTTTTTGAAGAAAAATTTCTTATCTTTCTAACTTTAATAGTAGTCCGTGTTTTTACCTTCCCTATCCCATCTGAGTGACTTGCGTTTGTTGTGGACTAACCATTTTTCTGTCTGGCCATTTCCCCTCTTCTAAACCCATTTAACTTGGAGGGTTCTTTGCTTTTCTTGCCTTCCTTTAAGTTTCAAGGAGTTGCCGTTTAAGTTAGAGGCTCTCCTTAGGTTGGGGAGTTTGCTGTTTAACTTGAGAGGCTTCCCCCCTTCTCTTCTTAACTGTCTGTAATATAAAAAAAGATGATTTTTTTCTGTTATTGGCAGTTATCTTGTTAGTAGTGCTTTTTTTCTTTGTCTAACTTTAGATAGTGCTGTTTGACATTCTGTTGAAAGATACTGCCAAGGAATCATCCCTCAGGTTTCAAGAAGTGCGATTCGTGCTGTCAAAAGATGTCCCTTACGGACGGGCACACGAGTTGCGTGTATAGTTTAGGACTTGTTCACCTGCAGATTCATGTTCTATTTACCATGCATTTAGTTCACGAGTCCTGCAGGAAAGAAAGAACAAATTAATGTTGAGGTTTACTGAAGGGCCCCTTTGATGCTGCTATGGAGGGGGACTCAGCCAGCAAAAAAAACTGGAAAAACCCAAGCCTTCATCCTCTGCGGCTTCATGTTCGGATCCATCTAAAGAGAAGGGCAAGCTACAAGCCAAGTTGGACCTGACTGTCTGTTCCAACAAGACACTTTCACCTACGGCTCCATCTGTGTTTTTGGACCTAGTAAGGTCTTGCAAACTGTCCAGGTCTCCTGGCTTGGAATCAGCGCAGTCTGCTCCACAGCCTCCTTTATTACAATCTGTAGCAGGCAATCACCGGTCTTCAACCCATTCCTCTTGGTCATCCAGGAGCCCCTCTGGTGTGGCGAGGGTAGTGAAGAGACTTCTTAGGACACTGACATTAGCTAAAATATTTTCGGGCCCATCACAGACAGAAATGGTGCAGACAGCCCAACCAACATCTGTCTCCATTCCTCCTCTGACTCCTCTGAGTTCAGAGCTGGAGTGTGTGGAAGTTGTAGTGGTGGAACAGTCTGTTCCAGTAACCTCTGATGCTTCGGTTATGACTACTGCTCTGATCTCCTGAATACATCTTTCTATTGAGGGATCTGGGAGCCGATGCCCCCTCGTCTGCTCCGAGGGGGGGAGCGGCATCGGACCGTTGTTTGACCTTAATCTCGCACTCTGAGCTTTGGCGCAAGTCAGCTCTGCCCCTACATTGGCCTTGGAGCCATCGCCCTCTGTTCGGAACTCTTTTGGGTCGGGACCGCAGTGCGTTCGAGGTGATGTGTACTGTCTGCTGAGAAAGCTTCACCCTCTGCTCCATTCTCTCCTTTGCCTTCGGTGCCCACCTCCAAACCTCCCCTCTGCCGTAAATGTAGGGAACCCATGCTCCAGGACAACCCATTGGGCGATTCCACCTCTTCAGAAACTTGCTCTGAGCCTCCCTCGGAGGAGGTCCCTCAGAAGAGGACTTGCAAGAGGAAGCATGTGGACTCCCCTGAGTGTCCTGGACATCAAAAAGACTTGGATGACTCAGAAGGGTCTCCACAGTCCCCCTCTGAAGATGTTTTTCAGACATCCTTAGAGGGGTGACTGGAAGTCCCTTGCCCCTTCTGAAGACAAGTCAGTGTACCTGGATGCATTTGGTTCCCAACCCTCCACCTTTTGGGCATCACCTTTCGACCCACTATTGCATGTAGTGAGTCTAAAGGCTTGGAGCTCTCCGGACACAATGAAACCAGTTCCGTGGAGGCCCAATAAATTCATAACCGCCCCTGAAGACACTTCTTATCGAAAGGTGTTCCTGTTGATGCTATGGTGGTGGCAGCAGCCACCAAGAAGGAATTAGCGGAAACTTCTGTCCATCCACCAAATAGTCTCGTATGATGGACATATACGAGAAGCGTATGATGTGAGAGTTCAATCTCGCCGTTTGTTCTTACACATGGGTTCGGAGCCGATCCTCGGCTCCGAGTCGGCCGCTTAGCAAAGCTCTGCATCGAGAAGAAGCTCGAGACCAACCTTTCTCCCACAATCCCCTCTGCCCTTACCTCAGATCTAGTTTGCCGCTGCATCTGATCACATCGTTTGAAGAGCTCTGAGCCAACTTCAGATAAAATTTATCTTTTTTCTTAAAAATTTTTTGACTAAAGTTACTGGATTGTGACATTTGTTGGTGTGTGTTGTGTGTTTGGGTCTTCGGTTCCGATTGACTAAAATCTTTAATGTTTTAAAACAGTTTAGGTTTAAAGTTAGGATCCTAGGGCCTACCCCACTCACTAATTCCCGGATTTGACTACATTCATTTCTTCATAACATTATTCTTGGCCTTGGCTAAGATTTAATATATTGGTGTTATTTCACTACTTTTTGTGACCTTTTTGACATGTCTGACAAGGTTAAATCAGGTTTCAAGAGATGTCAGTGCGGACAGAAGACGTCTGTCTCAGACTACCATAGCTCCTGTGTCTACTGTCTTGGCCCTCTCCATCTTCAGGAGGACTGCTCCATATGTCACTCCTTTAGTGGAAGGGTCATGACAGATGGGCGCAGGAAGCTCATGGACAGGGGTCTTCTGAAGCCTGCCTTTCAAGATGCTTTAGATAAGTCAGACCAGACCTCTAAATCTTTGAAGGAGTCGAAGACTTAGGAGCCTACGTCATCGGCTCCAAGTTCTTCTTTTAAAGTTCGTTCTCCGGTTCCACAGACTTTGGGGCCGAGTATCGAACTAGTGTCTGTCACCGAGCCTCGAGTCTTGGAACCGGTGACAGAACTGCCACCTCCGGCTCTTAAGGTCGGCACCGTCTTCGATTTCTTCGACGCGGTCTTCCAGGCCCCTCTCCGATACCGACATAAACCGTGTGGTGCAGAAGCTGATGGAGAACATGGCCCTGTCCAAACTCATTGTAGTCTCCTCTTAGTTGGTGTCGAGACTCTAAGGCCTTCCCTTGTCTCCATCTGATCCTCCTCCGAGACTTGTTCAGCCATCGGAGCCGGGAGACGCTGATTTGTTGATTGTAGAACCCTTGGTGCCGGAACCGTCCCTTTCTCTGTCAGCACAGTTTACCTCGACTCCGTCGGAACCTCTCCCGGACTCGCGGAGCCGACTATCCATCCTTGGTCCCGGGACCGAGAGCCGAACCGATACTTCGGTGCCGACTCTCCCTCTCGGTGCCTCGGCACGGATCACCTCGGCTCCGTCCTCTGGATCAATGCCCTTGGCTTCTGTGTCAGAGATTCCTCCACGTTCTTCGGAACCGGGGGATTCCTCGGCTCGGGGTCCAGGGGCCTTCGATCTTATGAGGAAGGTATTGTCTTCCCAGACAACTACCTCTGCAGAAACAGCGTCCCCCTCCCATAAAGGCCCATTATCCTCTTCTGCACCTACGGCTACTCAAAAGCGTCTAGCACCAGTGTCTCAGCCGCTCCCAGAGGGAGCCCCCTCTTCCTCGGAGGCTTCATCGGATGCCCCCCCGAGGAAGTTCCAAGGAAAAGATTGTGTAAGAGGAGGCACTTGGATTCTCCACAAGAGTCCTTAACATCGGACACTGACTTGGATGAGTCAGAAGGGTCCCCAAAATCACCCTCAGAGGATGTCTCTTTTTCCGACATCCTGGAGATCCTAAAACAGAGAGGTGATTGGCAAGCCCTACCCCCTTCTGAGGATTAGTCGGTCTTGCTGAAGGCATTCGGTGCTCGCCCTTCTTCCTCCTGGGTCACTCCGCCCTTCGATGAGTTGATGGACTTGATTGCTCGAGGGGCGTGGGAGACGCCTGACACAGTGGAGCCAGTCCCCAGAAAGCCAAACAAGTATATCACTGCCCCTCAGGACAAGGCATACCTCACAAAGGGAGTTCCAGTGGATGCTATGGTGGTGGCAGCTGCCACTAAAAAGGAGATGTCTGAATCTTCCTCATCTGTCCATCCGCCTAACAGAGATTCTAGGACTATGGACAGGTATGGGAAGCGCATTTTTAGTTCAGCGACTTTTTCCATGCGATCGCTGAACTATTTGACACATTTCACACATTTACATAGGGATCTAGTCAAAGAGTTGGGAGATACCCTCCAGGGTACTACAGATGCTGCTGTCGCGGATAAGGTTACAGCACAGCTCAATACCCTTGCATCTATTGTGAACTCGTCCATGAGGCTCATCTTGTATGCAGCCGAAGGGTCGAGTAGGGCTGCGGCTTCAGCGATTGCTCTCCGTAGACAATCCTGGATGCGCTTATGCTCCTTTGCGGAAGCCTTCAAGTCTTCCTTTACTAACGCCCCATTTGATGGTGCCACTCTCTTTGGCCCCAAAGTAAAGGAGACCCTTACCCGGTGTGAGCAAGAGGGAAAGACTGTCTGCTGTCTGAGTCCGTTTTTCCACCCCATCCAGACCGTACCCCAAAGGGCAACGAGGTGGAAAAATGTGGTTTCATAAACCCCAGGGTTCTTTCCCAAGCACACAGGGTGATGCCCCCTCCAGAGGCAGAGGGGGGGCAGAAGTGGAAGACGTCGCCCTGGCGACAGAGGGGGTCCGCAAAACCAAACTGACAGGGATACGGTCCCTGGGAAGCCTTTCCAGCACTCCTGAAGGGAGGCCCAACTGTCCTGCTCTGGAGGCAGTCGGGGGTCGCTTAGCTTTATACCCTCAGGCCTGGCAAAGACTTACCTCAGACGGATGGGTAAAAAGCATTATTACCAGAGGTTACAAAATTCCATTTCTATTTCCCCCGTTACCGCAGAAAAGATTCCCAGATGTACCGCCCCATCTGCGAGAACCTGCAGCTATAGAAATTTCAAAGCTGCTAGAAAAAAGTCATCCAACCAGTCCCGGCAGACCAAAGAGGATTCGGAACTTACTCAAGGTTCTTTTTAGTTCCAAAAAAGACAGGGGACTGGAGGCCAATTCTGGACCTAAGCAATCTCAATACCTTCGTCAAGAAAGAAAAGTTCTGAATTGTCCCGCTTCAATCGATCCTTCCATTCTTACAGAAGGACGACTGGATGTGCTCAATAGATCTCAAGGATGCATACTACCACATCAAAATGACCAGAGCGTCCAGGTGTCACTTGTGCTTCAGGCTGGGAGCCAGTCACGATCAGTTTCGGGCCCTGCCCTTTGGTCTAACCTCAGCCTCCAGGGTTTTCACCAAATGCATGGCAGTGGTAGCGTCTCACTTGAGACGCCTAGGATTCCAGGTGTTTCCGTATCTGGGCGACTGGCTCCTTACTGCCACCACCGAGCGTCGACTGATACAGGCCAGGGATTACACACTCGAACTTTGTGTTCAACTCAAAATTTCAAAAAATCTGCATTACAGCCGTCACAGCATATCTCATTCATAGGAACAGATTTGGATACCCGTTGCTTGATTCTAAGACTTCCCCCAGAAAGAATAGCCTCTCTACAAAATCACATATCTCAACTCCTGTTGTCCAAGAAATCCCCGGCCAAACTGGTTCTAAAAGTTTTGGGACTCGTATCGGCTTCCCTCATTGCTATACCCTTGGGAAGACTGCACATGAGAATTCTTCAATGGCTGCTGTTCGCACAATGGTCGTTCCAACAGTAACCGTTGACACACGAAATTCACATCACAGACATCTGCAAGACGCACCTATCTTGGTGGCTACAGAATTGCAATCTCACCAGCGGCCGGCCGTTTGTGCTACCCACTCCAACAGCTACAGTGACCACGGACGCTTCCCTGATAGGGTGGGGGGGGCATCTTTCAGGGACAAGACAGTCCAAGGCGAATGGACCAATCTAGAGTACAACCTGCACATCAATGTTCTGGAGATGAGGGCAGTGTTCCTAGCGTTGCAACACTTTTCTCCCCTTCTACCTCTAGGGACCATTGCAGTTCAAACGGACAACATGTCCGTAGTCTGGTACATAAACAAGCAAGGAGGAACCAAATCTTACCAGTTGTGCAGAGAGGCCATGAGAATTTGGCAACGGGCAGAGTCCACGGGTCGCTTTCTGATAGCAATGCACATCCCGGGGTTATCCAACGTCATAGCGGACAGGTTGAGCAGAGCCATCCTGTTACCTCACGAGTGGTCCCTCAAACAGACAATAGTGGACATGATATTCCACAAGTGGGGCCAGCCTTGCTGTGATCTGTTTGCCTCTCCAATGAACGCCAAATGCAGAAGCTACTTCGCCCTATTACCCCCACCAGGGGAAGTCCCCAGGGACGCTCTGATTCACGATTGGCCCCCGGGTCTCCTGTACGCCTTCCCTCCTATTCCTCTGATACCAAGATTTCTACAGAAAGCCAAGAATCTGGAAAGGACTGTAATTCTCATTGCCCCATTCTGGCCTCGTCAAATTTGGTTTCCCTTTCTTCAAGCACACCAAATACGGGAGCCCTGGATCCTGGACCCGGAGCCAGATCTACTGACCCATTCGTCAGGGGCTCCCCATCTGTCACTCCTGTCCCTCAGACTAGCAGCTTGGCTGCTCCGCTTCCCTTCTTGGCCAGGTCTGATCTTCTTTCTCCTGCGGTTCAGAACATTCTAGTAGCCTCTCATAAAGCTTCCACTACAACAATTTACACTGGTAAGTGGAAGCGCTTTGTATACTGGGCAACTGCACAACATTTAGATCCCTTAATAGCCCCACTAAACAAAGTTTTAGAGTTTCTATCCATACTATTTCACCAAGGAGCTTCTCCTGCCACCTTGAGGGTTCAATTGGCTGCTATTTCAAACTTTCATGTAGGCGAGAATGGAGCGCCTATTATGACTCATAGGCTTTGTAAGGCTTTTCTAAAAGGGTCTTTACATATTAGACCACCAGTTAGGGTTCCCTACAGCTCCATGGAATCTAAACCTCCTTTTATCCCAACTAATGCTACCACCCTTTGAACCAGCCTCGTCCTGTTCTTTAAAGTTCTTGTCATGGAAAACTCTCTTTCTAGTAGCTATCACTTTAGCCAGACTAGTGTCAGAACTTCAAGCTCTAACCATTAAAAACACCCTTATTTGATTTTTCACCCGGATAGGGTATCCCTACGCACCAACCCGTCCTTTCTTCCCAAGGTTTGTTCAGTCAACAACATTAATCAGTCCATTGAACTCCCCACATTTTTCAAAAACCATTCCAATAAGCTGGAATATGTGTTACACAAGTTGGACGTTCATAGACAACTTAGATTCTATCTAGCTAGAACAAAGGATCACAGAAAAGCAGACCAACTTTTTATAGCCTTTGCGGACAACAGAAAGGGCATGGCAGTGACTAAGCATACTCTCTCCAAATGGCTATCTGATTGTATTACTTTTGTTTATACTGCTACTGAGCAGAGTTTGCCCACCAAACCGAAAGGACATTCTACTAGATCAGTCTCTACATCTCTGGCTCATGCGGCCCGCCTACCTTTGGTTACTATTTGTGCGGCTGCCATTTGGTCTAAACCACATACGTTCATCCCTCATTACAAAGTGGATAGGATTTCCAGGGACAGGGCAACCTTTGGTTCCACTGTGCTCAGGAACGTTCTTCCGTGAGTCTCTCAGGGTCACGGAGCTAGGGACGCTACCCATGTGTAAGAACAAACGGCGAGATTGAACACTCTCACGTATAGAAGTTATGTCCTTACCATAACGTTCCATGTGGAGTGTTCATCTCGCCTTTGTTCTTACATTCCCACCCTCAGGTCAGGAAGAACGTCCAGTTTAGAGGTCTGGTTTGACACTCCCGCTACTGATTTCTCTCTGTTATTGCTGCTGGTTTCAGCTACGCCATGGTATGTATGTATGTTTACATTCCTGTTGGGGATCTGGTATTGTTTGCAAACTAGATCTGAGGTAAGGGCAGAGGGGATTGTGGGAGATAGGTTGGTCTCGAGCTTCTTCTCGATGCAGAGCTTTGCTAAGCGGCCGACTCGGAGCCGAGGATCGGCTCCGAACCCATGTGTAAGAACAAAGGCGAGATGAACACTCCACATGGAACGTTATGGTAAGGACATAACTTCTATTTTTCTTCAGTGACCTTTGCACTCAGGTTGCTGAACTATTTGTCCCATTTTACAAGGCTTCAAAGGGATCTCCTCAGAGGTAGGAGGTACCTTAAGGATCCTACAGCTGTGGGAGCCTTGGACAAGCCGGCTTCTTAGATTGCGATCTTGACTTTGGTTAACTCCTCCATGTGGCCAATTTCTTATGCAGCCGATGGGGTGAGCAGGGTGGCAGACACAGGGGTGGCCTTAGGCAGACACTCCTGGATGCGCCTTTGTCATTTTGCAAAGCCCTTCAAGTCTTCCTTTACCAATGCCCCCTTTGACAGCTCGTCCTTATTCAGGCCTCAGGTAAGGCTCTTACCATGTATGAACAGGATGGCAAAACTCTGTGCCATGGGAGTATGTTTTTCTGCTCCATCTAGGCCTTGTCCTAAAGGCTAGAAGAGTGGAAAAAGTGGTTCCAGAATTCCCAGGGAGCTTTGCCTGGCACGTGGAGATAATTTCCCCAGGGGCAGAGGGGGAAATAACCGTAGACGCCGATCTCGTGGCAGGGTGGTCTGCAGAATCAGGTCGACGTTATACCTTCTCTGGTAGGCCCTTCCAGCCCTCCTAAAGGGAGGGGGAGATTATCCTTGTACCCAAAAGCCTGGCAGACTGTCACAGAAGATACATGGATACTATCGATAATATCCCCCTCTCCCTACTTCCCCTGTCAAAAAGACAACACTCTATCCCAGACATTCCACCCAGTCTTTGGGATCATGCAAACCTATGGATTCAAATGTTGCTAAGAATCATCCAGGAAGTCCCCGCAGACCAAATTGGATCCGGAACTTAACTCAAGGTTCTTTTTAGTTCCAAAGAAAACTGGACTGGAGACCCATATTGGATCTCAGCAGGCTGAACAAATCATTCAAGAAAACAAAGTACCAGATAACACTGCAGTCCATTTTTCTCTTTTCTGGGACAGGCCAATTGGATGTGCTCCATCAATCTCCAGGATGCGTACTACCACATAAAAATGGACAGACTGTCAAGGAGATATCTATGCTTCTGGCTGGGAGCCAGTCACTATCAGTTCAAAGCGCTACCCTTTGGTCTCACCACAGCCCCCAGGGTGTTCACCAAATGCATAGCAGTAGTTACGGCTCACCTGAGGCATCTAGGATTCCAGGTGTTTCCGTATCTAGACGACTGGCTCCTTAATGCTACCACCGAGCATCAACTAATCAAGACAGGGGAATCCACAATTCGCTCTTGTTCTCAACTAAGGATCACTATAAACTGTGAAGTCTACCTTGTTGCCTAGTCAATATATTACCTTTATAGGGGCAGATTTAGACACAAGGGCCATGATAGCAAAGCTGCCTCAAAGTGTGTTAACCTGTGACTAAGCAGATTTGTCCTCAAGGTCCTGGGTTCTATGACAGCGGCAGTCACTCTGGCCTCTATGGCTTGCTTCCACATGAGAATTCTACAGTGGCTCCTATTTGCACAAAGGTCATTCCAGGATTTACCCATGTCACATGAGATTCTGATTATGGAATCCTGCAAAAAGGATCTGGAGTGGTGGCTTCACTCCCCTATGGTAATAATAGGCAGGCCATTTCTACCCCACCCCCAACCTGTAGCCGCAATGACCACGGACGCTTCCCAGATAGGGTGTGGGGGGGTATTATCTGGGATAGACTGTTCAAGGGACTTCATAGGAACATGAGTACCACTTGTGCATCAGTGTCCTGGAGATGACAGCGGTGCTTCTGGAGTTGCAAGCACTTCAGGAGACTCTACCTACAATGACTATAGCAATTCAGACATACAATGTCAGTAGTATGGTACATCAGCAAACTGGGTGGAACCAGATCTTACCCCTTGTGTCGAGAGGCTCTGAGTTTGGCAATGGACAATGTCTTCCCAATGCTTTCTGGTTGCGACGCACATCCCGGCGAAATACAGCGTAATAGCAGACAAGCTCAGTTGGGCAATCCTGATACCTCACTAGTGGTCCCTGAAGCAGGAAGTTGCAGACTTGATTTTTCACAAATGGGGCCAGTCATGCTGTGATCTTTGCCACCCCCTCAACCACAAATGCAGCAGCTACTTTGCCCTAGTCCCACCACTGGGACAGTTATCCAGGGAATGCACTTGTTCACTATTGGCCCCTGGGACTGCTTTATGCCTTTCCACCATTTCCTCTGATTCCTAAGGTTCTTCAGAAAGCAGTCATTGGGTTGCATGCTAATCCTCATTGCCCCTTACTGGCCTCTTCAGATATGGCTCCCATTCCTTTTGGCCTCAACTGCAGGGGGAGCTTTGGATCCTGGACCCAGCATCAGATCTTTTGATGCATCAGTTGGGGGCTCTCCATCCTTCCATTCAAACTCTCAAGCTCACAGCTTGGTTTCTCCACTTGTGGTCTTAGCCAGGCTTCCCGATGTTTCTCCAGCAGTTCTTGCAGTCTTAGCCAGGCTTCCCGATGTTTCTCCAGCATTTCAAAAAATTTTGATTTCCTCCCATAAGCCCACTACTAGGAAACTTTACGCTAGTAAATGGAAGAGGTTCTCTTGCTGGGCAGGCAAAAATCAGGTTGATCCCTTTACTGCTCCCATTTCAAAGATCCTTGAATTTCTTGCAGAAACCTTTGAGTGAGGAGCAGCTGCAGCTACTATCTGGGTTCAGTTAGCTGGCATTTCTTATTTCCATTTGGGAGAAATGGGGTCTAGTATGTCCCATAGGCTATGCAAGGCATTCCTAAGAGGTACTACCCTCTTAAGACCTCCAATAAGAGAACCCCTCCCCCTTGGGATTTTAGTTTAGTTTTAGATGCTCTGATTCTTTCCCCTTTGAACCATCTGCTTCTTGTCCGCTCAAATTTCTGACTTGGAAAACACTTTTCTTGGTTTCAATTACCTCAGCCAAAAGGGTTTCAGAATTACAGGCCTAGTCTATTTGTCCCCCGTACTTGATTTTCCATAAAGATCGGGTTCTGTCAGAACCAACCCCTCTTTCTTACCCAAGGTATGTTCTGACTACAGTTTGAATCAATCCATAGAGCTTCCTGTTTTCTTCCCCAATTATGGCAACAAGGCAGAGAGAGAGTATAAGCTTCATCAATTGGATGTTCTTACGACCGTTACATTTCTATTTACACAGGACCAAGGACTTAGAAAATCTGACTAATTGTTCATATCCTTTCCGGACAATAAAAAAGGTTGTGCAATCTCAAAGGTGACTTTTATCAAAGTGGCTTACAGACACTGTAAAACGTGTCTGATTCACGTAAACAAAAACTTCCAGGGAAAATTTAAGGACAGTCAACAAGGGCCTTGACTACCTCTGTTGCTTTTCAAGCCAGACTGCCTTTGGATTCTATCTGTGTGGCAGCTACATGGGCTAATCCTCATACCTTTATCACTCATTACAAAGTAAATGTGGCCTCCAGGAACAGGTCATCCTTTGGTTCCACGGTCCTGAAGAGTTTTTTCCAGTGATCTACCCAAGAATCAGTTACTGAAGACCCTGTCCCAAACAGCAAGAATGAAGACGAGATATGGACAAAACCTAAATAAGTCATGCATTCACCATAACTTTCCATGTTTATTGATCTCACCTTCCTCCTTGCATCCCACCCTCTTTCCCCCTTCCTGGAGGATTGAGAGGAATCCCCTGGTTTTTATTGGTTATACTGGCTGGGTTTCCATTTCACCATACCTTTTGGTTAGTCCCAGTCTCCTCCTCGTACTCTTGTAGATGGGTTGCACCTTTATATGTATGTGTTATCTGATATGTAAAATAGAGTACATCTTTTGTATTTGTATGGTCCAGTACTGGGTTATCACAAATGAGATATGGGTAACTGCCACTAGGCATACTGGGATAGGGACTAGCCTCAAGCCAATAAAAGCTCTCTAGATATAGTATACAGCCGAGTCAGAGCCAAGCCCAAATGGCAAGAAGGAAGGTGAGATCAAGGACAGCAAACATGGAATGCTGTGGTGAGTACATAACTTCTTTTTTTTCTGGGGGAGGGTGTTGGAGGTCCACTTTAGTAGGTTCCCCACTGTAGTGATATCACCAGGAGGGATGTAGCTACCAATGTTGATGTTTTTGAGGATTGATATGTAGTTTGGCTGCTAAAAGTTTAGCATTGTTAAAGGTGGGAGCAGTTATTGTAGAAGGCAGAATAAGTGATTTTTAAACAAGATTGCAACCTCACCCCATTTTCAGGTATTGTAACTTGGGGCTAGTATCTCATTGTTATTGATGTGAGGTGCAAGTCATGTCTCTTATATGATGTCTGGTAAGTAATGGGCTAGATGAACATGTAATGTTAAGTTGTCAATCTCGCCTTCATTCTTGCTGGACGGGTTCGGAGCCGATCCTCGGCTCTGACTCTGCCTATACTAAAGCTCGAGAGCTATTTTTACTGGCTCGAGGCTACCCTATATCCCACAATGCTAGCCGCTAACTACCCAGATCTCGTTTGCTGCTTCAGCTGCAAGGTGCGTTTCTTACCGGCTCTGCAGGTTGGATTTAATATTTCTTAAATTTCCTCTAAATTTAGTCATTTTTAGGTAGTTATTGTTAGTACCCATCCCATTAGTTTCCCTACTTAGCATAACCTCCTTCCGGTTAAATCCCTTAAATCTCTAACCCCTTGTTTTGTTTAAAAGGTTAGGCCTTTGGGCCCATCCCCTTTTTTCCTAAATTTGTCAGGTGAATTTGTCTGTGTGACTGACTTAGATTTCTTTTAAGGGGTGACTGTGTGTGTGTGTGTGTGTGTGTGTGTGTGTGTGTGTGTGTGTGTGTGTGTGTGTATGTTTTGTGATTGTCATTTTAGGATGTCTAAAGACACCAAGGTCTCAGGCTTCAAGAAGTGTGACTCGTGCTGTCAGAAAATGTCGCTGACAGACGGTCACACTTGTGTTTATTGCCTGGGCCCTCTGCACCTGCAGGTCTCTTGTTCTGTCTGCCATGCGTTCAGTCCGAGAGTCCTCAGGAACACAGAAACAAGTTAATTTTGAGAGGCTTATTAAAGCCTGAAGGTTCCCCGGCCAAGTCATCGTCGGGAAAGCCTTCCAAGCCGTCTGCTCCGTGTTCAGAGCCTTCGACTGGTGGTGCTCTGACTGCTTCTACATCAACTCTGGCTGGCGCGGATGTTTCTAAGACGCAGTCTTCTACATCGGCTCCGACTGGAGCCGATGTTTCTCAGACGCAGTCTTCTACATCGGCTCGAGCTGGAGCTGATGTTTCTAAAACTCAGTCAGCACCGATAGTTATCGGTGCCATCTGCCAGCCATAAACAGTCTAGGTCTTCTTCCTTGGAATCTGTTCATTCAGCTCAGAGGTCTCCCTTACTTTTGGAGCCGAGCCATCGATCCCATTCCTCTAGGTCTTCCAGGCTGTCGGATCATGACCTCGAGAGGGTGGTTAGTAGACTGCTTAAGTCTCGGACACTAGCCCAGGTGCTTCATAGCACTTCTCAACAGACAGTGGCTATACCCACTCCATCCTCTATTCCTCCTCCGACTCTTCCCTTGAATTTGGAGCCAGAGCTCGAGGGAGCCATGGCTGCCGAAATGTCGGAGCCAATAACTCATCTTTCGGCTCAGTCGTCTGCTCCGGTCTCTTCCATGGTCCCATCCTTGGAGGGATCCGGGCACATGGACTTCCTCGTCGGCTCCAAGGGGGTGAGTGGCATCGGAACCTTGTCCGACCCCGTTCTCCCTCTCGGAGGTTCGGCGCTGGTGAGTTCGGCCTCGACATCGGCTTCGGAGCCGTCCCTCTCTGTGCCGGGAAGGGTCCTTATCTCTTAGGAGTGGGGACCTTCTGCCCTGCCTGATGGGGGTGCTTTTGAAGTCGTGAGCGTTCTGGGCCCTGTGCCTGCTCCACGGTCGGCTCCCTCAGCTCCTCCCCCTCTAGTGCCTGCTGCAGTCTCTACCCACCCTCTCATTCCTGACCATAGAGATCCAACGCCTCAGGTTTCCCCATTGAGAATATCCTCCTATTCCGAGGTTTCCCCTGATCCATCAGGGGAACCCTCTCGGAAGAGGAAATGTAAGAGGAAGCATGTGGACTCCCCCGAGTCAATCACATCTGATACAGACTTGGATGAGTCTGAAGGGTCCCCACGGTCCCCCTCTGAGGATGTCTCCTTTTCGGACGTCCTTGAGATCCTCAAGCAGAGGGGGAACTGGTCTACCCTCAGTCCTTCCGAGGACAAGTCGGTTTACCTAGAGGCGTTTGGTTCTCGCCCTTCCACCTCCTGGGTGTCTCCGCCCTTTGACCCCCTCATGGACATGGTGGCGTGGAAGGCGTCAACGGCCCCTGATACGATGGAACCTACCCCACGGAGGCCTTCAAAATTCATTACAGCCCCTTCGGACAAACAGTTTTTAGCCAAGGGTGTCCCGGTTGATGCCATGGTGGTGGCTGCAGCCACTAAGAAGGAACTGGCTGATCCTTCAGTACCTGCCCATTCTCCTAACAAAGAATCTAGGACTATGAATAGGTATGGCAGGCGGATGTTTTCTTCAGCGGCCTTTGTCATGCGGTCGCTGAATTACTTGTGCCATTTCACCCGCCTTCAGAGAGAGATGCTCAAAGAAATGGGTGATGCCGTACAGGATCCAACAGCTGCGGGGTCTCAAGACAAAATCAACTCCCAGCTGGCAACCCTGAATTCAGTTATCAACTCCCCCATGCGGCTTATTTCCTACGCGACCGATGGGGCAAGTAGGGCTGCAGGGACAGGCGTGGCCTTACGGTGTCATGCCTGGATGTGGCTTTGCAACTTTGCAGACCCCTTCAAGGCGTCCTTCACTAACTCCCCCTTTGACTGTTCGTCTTTGTTTGGACCTCAGGTGAAGGATACTTTGACCAGATGCGAGCAAGAAGGCAAGACTCTCTCGGCTGTGGGAGTCCGTTTTTTCCACCCCATCTAGACCATAGCCTAAGGGTCAGAAGGGTGGAAAAATGTGATTCCGCAAACCACAAGAAGTCACGCCTGACACAAGAGGTCAGTTTCCCTCTAGAGGCGGGGGGGGGGGGGACAATAACAGACACCGCCCTAGAGGTAGAGGAGGTCCGCAGAATCGGTAGCAGAGAGACTCTCTCTCTGAAAAAACCCTTCCAGCATCTCTGAGAAGCTGCCCGACTCCACCTTCGGAGGCAGTCGGGGGAAGGTTGTCACTGTACCCAGAAGCCTGGCTTTCACTCACCCAAGACAAATGGGTATGGTCGATTATATCCGAGGGTTACAAAGTTCCCTTTATCCACACCCCAAATCAACCAAAAGGGCCCCTTTCAGACGTTCCACCCAGTCTAAGGGAACAAGCAGTACTAGAAATATCAAAACTACTAATAAAAAGAGCCATCCAGCCAGTCCCAGCAGACCAGCAAGGATCCAGAATCTACTCCAAGTTCTTTTTGGTACCAAAAAAGACAGGGGACTGGAGGCCAATATTGGATCTCAGCAGACTAAACAAGTCTGTAAAAAGAACGAAGTTCCGGATGGTCACGCTACAGTCCATTCTACCCTTTCTGGGTCAGGACAATTGGATGTGCTCAGTAGACCTTCAGGATGCGTACTACCACATCAAGATGCACAGGCGCTCCAGGAGGTTTCTCCGCTTCCGGCTGGGAGCCAGTCACTACCAGTTCATGGCCTTGCCTTTTGGTCTCACTACAGCCCCCTGAGTGTTCACCAAATGCATGGCAGCAGTTACGGCTCATCTGAGGTGTCAAGGATTCCAGGTGTTTCCATATCTGGATGACTGGCTCCTCACTGCCACCACCAGGCGTCAGCTTCTGTCCAGAGATTACACCATTCATACTTGCAAAGGGCTAGGTATCTCCATAAATTTCGAAAAGTCTGCCTTGTCGCCTTGTCAGTTTATTACCTTCATAGGTGCCACCTTGGACACAGTCCAACTCTCCTCAAAACTAACCGAACAAAGAGTTTGATATTCGCAAGCATGTTCACATCCTTCTTCAGAGCAACAGAATCCAGGCCAGGTTTGTCCTGAAGGTATTGGGGCTCATGGCGGCAGCCATTACGCTACTTCCCCTAGCTCGCTTTCATATGCGGATCCTTCAGTGGATGCTGTTTTCCCAGTGGCCCTTACAACAGCTTCCAATGTCACACAACATCTTATTAACCCTGTCTTGCAAGAAACACCTTTCTTGGTGGATGGTCTCCCCTCAAGTCCTTCAGGGCAGACCCCTTGTCCCCCCCCCCCGGTCGCCACGGTGACAACGGATGCCTCCCTGGTCGGGTGGGGGGGGGGGCATTTTCAGGGCAGGATGGTCCAGGGCACATGGCAACCTTTCGAATGCCACCTGCACATAAATGTCTTGGAGATGAGAGCAGTACTTTTGGCGTTGCAAGCCCTTCAGGACTCTTCCCATCGGGACTATTGCAGTTCAGACGGACAATATGTCCGTAGTGTGGTACATCAACAAGCAGGGCGGAACCAAGTCCTATCCCTTATGTCGAATGGCACTCAGACTTTGGCAGTGGGCGATTTCCTCTCAGCGGTTTCTGATAGCAACTCATATCCCCGGGAAGTCCAACATCATAGCGGACAGGTTGAGCAGAGCCATTCTCATGCCACATGAGTGGTCTCTCAAGCAGTCAGTAGTGGAAGAAATTTTTCAGAAATGGGGTCGACCTTGCTGCGATCTTTTTGCAACACCTCAAAACAGCAAGTGCCACGACTTTTTCACTCTTCGCGGCCACCCCCCCCCCAGAGACACTCTAGTCCACGATTGGCCCCGGGGACTTCTGTATGCTTTTCCCCCCTTTCCATTAATCACTCAGTTGATTCAGAAAGCTACCGCCTTGAGAGCCACGATGATCCTCATTGCGCCTTACTGGCCTCGACAGATATGGTTTCCGTTCCTGCATTACCTCTTGGGGCAGCCCTGGCATCTGGACCCAGTGCCAGATCTCTTGACCCATCAGTCGGGACAGCTGCACCAGTCCCTCCAATCTCTCAACCTCACAGCTTGGTTGCTCCACTTCCAACCCTAGCCAGGCTTCCCCTTATTTCCCATTCTGTGCGTGACATCCTTATAGCTTCCCTTAAGTCATCTACCAGAAGGATTTATGCCAGCAAGTGGAAACGTTTTTCCTTCTGGGCAGGAGCTGGAAATGTGGATCCTTTTACTGCCCCTATCCAATCAGTCCTAGACTTCCTAGCCGAACTGTTTCACTCAGGCTCTTCTTCCTCCACCATCAGAGTACAGTTAGCGGCTATTTCGAACTTTCATGTAGGCTTTTCGGACTCCATTATCATGTCCCATAAGCTTTGTAAAGCCTTTCTTAAAGGAATCTTTTTGCTCAAGCCCCCAATCAGAGACCCCCCCCACCACAGTGGGACTTAAATTTGGTTCTAACTTCCTTGATTCTGCCCCCCCCCCCTTTGAACCTGCGGCTTCCTGCTCCTTGAAGTTGCTCTCTTGGAAGACTCTCTAGTCACCAAAACATCCGCGAGGAGAGTATTAGAACTCCATGCCCTTTGCATTCGTCCACCTTATCTAGTTTTCCATAAATACAGAGTCTCTCTCAGGACTAATTTGTCCTTTTTACCCAAGGTTTCTTCTGAGGCATACCTAAACCAGACTATCTATCTCCCAGTTTTCTTCCCCAACTACTCCAAACGAGCAGAACAAAAGCTACATTTTTTGGACGTTCATCGTCAGCTCCGTTACTATCTGGACAGAACCAAGCAAGCTAGGAAATCTGAGCAGCTCTTCCTATCTTATGCGGCAGGGAAGAAAGGCCTTCCAGTTTCCAAAGTAACCCTTTCTAGATGGCTGGCCTCTGCGATTACTTTCATCTGTGAACTCAGACGTCAAGAACTACCGTTGAGGCCTAGAGCTCACTCAACTAGAGCATTAGCTACGTCAGTAGCTTTTCAGGCTAGATTGCCAATAGATTCCATTTTTGCGGCAGCCACATGGGCCTCTCCTCATACCTTTATCTCTCATTACAAATTAGACATGGCCTCCCGAAACAGGGCTAATTTTGGTTCCACCATTCAAGAGCCTGTTCCGATGAGCTGCCCAGGGTGAAGGTGCAAGGGACGCGGTCCCATCCAGCAAGAATGAAGGCGAGATTGACAACTTAACATTGAGAAGTTATGTACCTACCATAACGTTCCATGTTAGTTGTCTTCTTCTCGCCTTCTTTCTTGTGTCCCACCCTCCATCCCCCTAACCTGGACAGACTGAAAGGATCCTTGGGGATCTTTTTGCCTCAGTATAAGCCCCTTGGCTATCTTTTATTTGTAGCTGTAGATGTAGGTGACTATAGGTGTAAGGTTTTCCTCTTCTCCTTGACTTGGAGATCAGAACTGCTATGGTTTCAGCTATCAAACGAGATCTGGGTAGTTAGCGCCTAGCATTGTGGGATATAGGGTAGCCTCGAGCTGGTAAATATAGCTCTCGAGCTTTAGTATAGGCAGAGTCGGAGCCGAGGATCGGCTCCGAACCCGTCCAGCAAGAAAGAAGGCGAGAAGAAGACAACTAACATGGAATGTTATGGTAGGTACATAACTTCTCATTTCAGTTATCTTGTTTTGAATCTTCAGCACTGTAATTGTCAAAGTATGTTGCAGCTGCATCTAATTTGACATCTACCTTAAAGGACAGTTTGAGTGCAGAAAAGCACATTGTTAGCTGAAACATATATTGGCACCTTTTTGAGTTTGTCCGTCTGTGGATATAACAGTGCCACATATACTTGCAAAGAATGAAGAGGGTAAAAAGTAAATTATACGTTCAGATGTCAATGTAAAGTATGCATGATGATAGGTTTGACCATCACCATGACAACTATATATTCCATATTACTGTCTAGAATAAGTTCAGGTAACTGTATCTGTCTTTACCAAAAAAAATAAATAAATAAAAGTCACTAAAGTTAAGTATAAGGGTACAAGACAAAATTCTACCTTCCAGAAGGGAGATGGGGGGCTCATTATCCGCAATTAAAATCCACAAGCAACATTGTGTAGAGTAGGACAGGTGTATATTGCGGAGTGCAAGGTAAAAAAATGATGGCAGAAGTTGCATCCTGTTCAGTGTACAGTGCAAGTGTTGACATTTGCACCTCAGCTAATGCCCATTATGAGTATATTGAAAGAGTTTGTGCTAGATTTTATATAGTATGGAATTATTTTTTTTCATTTATCCAATTTTTTTACTTTGCTGTGGTGATCACATCTGTAATCAATGTAAAATTGTAACTTTACCAATGTGCTTTTCTCCCTGGGCCTCCTCTGAAAATGGGTGCATGCGCACAGTTGGACTTTCATAGGTAGGTACTAGGCTATCTCCCCTCAGGCATTTATAAGCCTAGCCAGAATGTGTTGGCTTTCGCCTCCCTTTTAGATTAGATTCCTGAGCCTCTGTCCAGCAGGGCCATAGAAGTGATCCCAGGTGTAAATTTACAATTTCCCATCCACTTATCAAGATTTCTTTTGAAGAGAGTCATTGAGGAGCTCTGCCTGACATGGATAGGGATTCTATTCCAGAGCGAGGGAAGCCTCTGGGATATGAATCTGTCCCTCCCGCATGTCCTATTTATTATTGTGCTGAGGTTTAAATCCCTGGAGCGTGTAGCTCTAAGGGATTTGGATTTCTTGAGGTGGAGCATGTCCATTAATTCCGGGTTAGACATGGCCTTGTACGTCAGGCAGAGACCGCCTCCGAGTAGGCGGTATGCAACTGAGTAGAGCTGGAGTTTCTTTAGTCAAGCTGCATAGGGCATCTGAGGCCCACGATCCTCTTGGTGAGATGCTTTTGGGATCTCTCTAGCTGTTGCAGGTGTCGTGTAAGGTACATCTCAAATGGGGCATTGTACTCAATTATGGGCCTGATGATCGATGAGTAGAGGGGCACAATGCCCTCTTGATCTAGATGTGAACCCTTTCGTGATTAGGTGGGCTATGTAGAAGGTTTTTCCAACCACTTTGGCAATGTGATTATCAAAGGAGAGGTTACTATCTACTTGGGTCCCCAGATCCCCAATTACATGTTCCGTACTTAGTGGATTACCACCTATGTGGTAGTTTGTGGGCACATTGTTTTTCCCAAAGGGGATGACTATGCACTTTTTGGCATTTAGCTTGAGGCCATGGTTCTGACACCAGGTATCCGTCTCCTTAAGACCCTTCTGGAGGATGCTTGTGTCAGCTGGAGAGTCTCTTATGGCTCCCAGTTTGCAGTTATCTGCGAACTTGGTCAGCCACAGTCCCTCCCGTGCTTGCCTGTACTTCAGAGAAGTATATACCGAACATGAGGGGTCCCAGGACTGAGCCCTGTGGGACGCCACTTGTAGCCGGTTTGGAGTCTGACATGGCACCCGCAACTCTGACCATGTGGGATCTATCTCTGAGCCAGTTTGCAACCCATCTCGTGACAGAGGGGGTTGATATTCAAGCTGGTAAGCTTATTTATAATGCCAGAGTGGGGTATTGCGTTGAAGGCCTTTGCGAGGTACAGGTAGGCTGTGTGGACTACCTTTCCCTCATCTGTGACCTTTGTAACTGTTTCAAAGAAGTCAACTAGGTTTAAGAGGCAAGATCTGACTTTAACAAAGCTGAATTGGGTAGGGTCCAGTGTCTGGAGATTCCCAATGTCTTTGTTTGAGATCCATGATGATGCGCTCCATAGCTTTGCAGTCAAGGCTAGTCAGGCTTATAGGGCGATGGTTCCCAGGATCTGTTGTGGCGCCACCTTTGTGGAGCGGGATAACTGTTGCTGTACGCCATTCTTTGGGTACGTATCCTGTAGTAAGGTTGAGTTTGAACAGTGACTTTATGTGAGTGTTCAGTTCTTTTTGGAGCTAGTTAGTGTAAGACGCAGCCTGGGACACCATCCGGTCCCATTGATGCTGTGTTTTTTGCTTTGGCGAGAGCTGCTTTCACCTGTGTGTATATCTGGGAGACTGTATTCTTCTGGGATAGGCACTGACCCTTTTAGGGGGAAGGGGGGGGTAAAGTTTGCACTGAACCTGTCCGCCAGGATGTTGGCAATGCCAGTGGGTTCAGTGTATTTTTTGCCATTTTGCACCAGCTCAGAGCAGATCTGAGAGTTGCCATCTAGATTCTTGATGTAGCTAAAGAAGGCCTTGTGATTATCTTTAGAGTCTTTGGCGATTTTTCTTTAGAAGCTGGCCTTTGATGATTTTGAGGGATCGTAGTTTCTTGCTAATACTGATCAGGGATGCCTTCCCTTTTTGGGATTTTGCTCTGTCATGTAATAGTTTCCTCCTTCTGTTTAGCTTATTTATGGCCGGGGTCCACCAGATCTGGTGGCCTGTTTTTGGAGGAGTGAGTCTTGGTTTTACTTGGGATGGCTCGATCCATGCATTCCTGTAGGTGCTCATAGAATGCATTTGTAAAGGATTCTGCGGTTTGGGCAGCATTTTCTATTAGCCTGGGGGCTTTGAAGCTTTCCACCTCGGTCTTGAAGTGTGAAGTTTGCTTTTGAGTAATTTTTCACAGTGGTTTCCTTGGCTGGGGGTGGGGTCGGGATGTGGATGTCCAGTGTGATTTGTTTATGGTCTGACCTTACCAATGAGAGGTTTACCTCTTGTATGGAACATTTAGCCCCCATGTTGGTGATGACCAGGTCCAATATGTTGTCCCCTCTTGTGTGAGTGGTGACCAGTTGTTCCATGGCGTTTAAGTATATAAACTCCAGGAACCGTTGGGCAAAGGAGTTGGGACGCGAGTAGTTTTTCCAGTCAATGTTTGGGTAGTTGAAATCACCCAATATCGTGGTGTTTGAGACTTTCATATTCAACAATGTTGTCAGAAATGCCGAGTGGGGTCCTGAGACAAGGTGGGTGATCTGTAGCAAGCTACAAACTGAAAACAAATGTCAAAATTAATTGTCCTACATCTTCTGTACACCAGAGAACTCGCCAATTGACATTTGTTTATACAGTGACCTATAGAAACTACTTTTTGTTGTGAAATGTTATTCTTTGACAGTAATCCATTTGTGTGTGGATAATGCTGGATTTATCTACATCTGTGTCTTGGTTTCACTTTTGTAACCTAACCTCTCAAACTGTAGGAATTTCCAACATTACTTATGCTCATTCCACGGTGGTGCAGCGGTAGCATTGTTGCCTCACAGCAAGAGGGTCTCCCGTTTGATTCTCTGCTTGGCTTGTGAGTGCCTTCTGTGTGGAGTCTGCATGTCCTCCCCGTGGTCGAGTGGGCATTCAGAAGATAAGCGTTGAATGGGCATGCCTTTGTTGAAGGTTGGGCGTCAGGCTGGCAACTCGACATCATAAAAACAACTGCCAGTCATTAGCGGACCGGAGTTCCGCTGGCGACCCCTAACCGGGAAAAGCCAAAAGACAACAACTTATGCTCATTTATGAATTAATGCTAAAGTAATTCCTTTCCATGACTAACAAGAAAAGAGACTGTGATGCAGGGATAGCCTCCTTCCTCTTAGGATTCAGATCAGAAGTCTTCCTTTGTATATTTAGTTCTTTCCCTGATGATATTTTAACACACATTTTCTGCCAGCCAAGACGTTCTCATCCCCTTGACTGTACAGAGAAATGAAGCATTCAAAATGGATATTATCACCATTTGACACAAAACAAATTCAGTGCCTACGTTGAATTATTCATCCTAAAAAAAAGTCTAGAAGGTTATAAAGGCTATAACCTATTGGATGAGTGCATCTGTCTGCATGTGTATAGCACACTGAAACCTGCTACCTTAGCTGTTAAGTGGATGTAATTGGTTTACATGGTTTCGTGTCATATTTTTATTTCAGAACAAAATCAGGAAAATTTACTATGTATTCTAGCACCAATTTGGTGACTACAGTGGGAAAGCAGGAGTCCACTCAATGGCAATGTATGCATATGATACTGTGGATGTTTTATTTAAAGCTACAGCATGGCTGGGGAACAGTGCTACAACAATAATGGATTCAAATGGTCCACTAACTTGAGTTCTTGTTTTGGTAGATTAACAGATTAGGAAAAGAATGGCGACACTGGGAATTCACCAGAAGTGCTGCTGCATTATTCCTTGTCCATTGGAAATTAGCTAGAAGTGGATGTTTCCTTTGGGTTGCCTTTTATCCTTTTAAAGGCGGACTCTGATCTTTGGATAATCACAGTGCAAAGGTTGCGTCTATCCTGCTTACTAGTATGTTTGGTGGAAAGGTAGAGCAGCCTGCACTATACTTGTATCCATTCTTTTCTTGCTACATTAAGTAATAGGCTTGTCAGTATTTATCTTAATCTTTCTGGGTAATTTCCAGAGAATAAGTGCCCAGTGTGTAAATCTTTTACTGATCTGTTGTGATTTACTTGTTGCATTTTAGTCACTTGCTCATTTTGGAGAATATTTTCTGAAGTCCATGATGCCTGCAACGATAATCAAACTCCACCTTGGACTGTTAAAAGTTCTTCATTTAATGGTCATTTTCATTCCTTAACTGTTGGAGTTTGTGTCCAATTCTTAAATCTGACTCGCTTATTCCAAACCATAGAAAACTTGAATTCTCTATCTCCTGCCTTCACTCACAATGCCCTAGTCACCTATCATACCCCACATTTCATTTGCTGCCCCAGAATTCAGACATAGATTGCAAACTTGTGTGGGTTTTTGAAAATTTGAGTTTAGCTTCTTTTGTTCCCCTTATTTATTATTATAATTATCCTTGCCTCTTTTACCCTTTTTCTCAGCTTATAAGCTTCACCTTCTTTTCATACTCTCATTATTTCTATTATTTCTATTACCGTAATTGGGATTCTGTCCCTTTATTGTACTTAGCAGAACTCTTACCATCATTGTTAACTTCACTTTCCCCTTTCAGCTGTTTTTTTAAAAAAAAAAACTGAACTTTCAAATTCTATCCACCTTGATGTCAAGTAAGCCTTCAGGTTTAAAAAAGTGTGGTGTGCCGCTACAAAATACCAAACTGACGCACATTCCGTATGAGTCTACTGTCTAGGACTGAGACATTTAGCTATGGATTGTGACATTTGCTTTGCTAGGGATTTAACTTGCGTGCTCTGACCAGAAAAACACAACCCTAAGGAACTTCCTGTTTACCAAAATCTTCACTAACTGCTTATAGGACTCAAACCCCCAAGAGACTGGAGAAAAGGGAGATTCCCTTTCTAAGGAATTTTGTAAGAGATCTCAAAGAATGCACATCAACTCCAGCCTCTGAGCCGCCTTCTAAACAAAAGTCTAAGAGTGTATTGGATCAAAGGTCAAAATCCAACAAATCACCCTGGACATGTTCTCAACTACTCTTGGAGCCAATTACTTCTCTGCTCCTGTTGCCTTTTCTGGAGCAGTCTCTGTCGCCAGTCAAGAACCCTGTCCACAGCTTCCTCCTTTAGGTTTTACAGGAGCTTATCTGAGGCAGTTGTTGACAGGATGAGGATGCAAATACAAATGGGAGTCCTTTTGGCTCTCACCCAATCAGGGCTGGAGACCTTCCTTAGTAGTACTCTTCCAATCATAGCTCCATCTGATCTGTTGGATCCAAAAGTTTTGTAGTAATCTTCCTCTGATCCAAAAATACTTGAATCTTTGACTTAGATGGCACCTCTGAGCTCTATGGCCCTGAGTACTTTGGAGCTAGACAATTCTCAGAGCCAAAGCATTGGTGCTGGCTCTGGGGTGTTTCGATTCCTGAGTTGTCAGAGCCATTTCTTCCCCTTGGATCATTGGCATTAGCTTGGCTCAGGCTCCCTCCTCTTGTGGTTTGCCAGTGGGACAGCAGGAGCCAACAAATCTGTAAGCTTGCCTTGTCAGATCTGTCTGTTTTTTGCTTCTCCCAGGCACTCTGCTTTTAAGGTAAGGGAGAGAGCTTTCTCCAACTTGAGTTCAGACGTCTCTATACTCCTCAGCTCAGACTTCCCAATCCCATTCAGTTTTGCATAGATGGTCTTCCTAACCATTCATCTGGGACAGTCATCCCGAACCAGTCTCCAGGCCAATCAGCGGGGTATCTTTATTTCTTCTGATAATTCTCTGGAGCACCCTACTAAGGAGGCAGACTCTCCACAATAGTCTGTTACTAAGGACACTAATTTTGATAAAGGGAAAGGGTCCCACATATCGCCCAATAATTCATTTGGAGACATCTTAGAACCCCTAAAACAAAAGGGGTGGTTGGTCCCACAAGAACCCTTACCAGTAGGAATTAGTGTTATCTAGAGTCCTTTGGGGCTGGCCCATTTACCTCCTGGGTGACTGCCTGCCGATGAGCTTATAGATATTCTCTTGACAGGCATGGAAGGAAGGTGCTCGATAGATCTTCAGGATACGTACTGTCACATGAAAATTAGCAGATGACCTAGAAGATAACTACGCTTCCATTTTGGTGCCAGTCATCAATTCAGAGCACTGCTCTTTGGTCTTATCACAGCCCCGTGTGTGTTTAACAAGTGCATAGCAGTAGTTGCAGCTCACTTGAGACTGAGGATTCTGAGTTTGCTTATATGGATGACTGGCTTCTGACCACTTCAACCAGACCAACTAATTCAAGCACGGGACCACTTAATCCAGCTGTGTTCTCATCTGGGATATCCACAAGTAGCAACAAATCTCATCTCAGTCCATCTCAAACTCTAGAATTCATTGGTGTCCTTTTCAGTACAGTCACTCAAAAAGCTTCTTTCCTTGTATCCTGGATTCAAAAAATTAAGTTCCAGGTCAAAAAGATGATTTAGATTCTTTCAGTCTGATACTTAAAGCATTGGGGTCCATGTCAGCGACAGTCACTTTGCTGGTAAGGTTCCATATGTGAATCCTTCATTGGACATGCAACTCTATGGTCTATTCTCCATCCATTATCCAGTCCAGTCAAGATAATGCAAGCTTAAGAGAATCGCCTTCACTGGTGGATCCCACTCCAGTCAAATGCAAGAAGGCCACCCCTTTGTCCTTCCTCAACCCAAGGCCACTGTGACAATGGACGCTTCTCAGATTAGGTGGAGGGGACACTTCTTGGGAAGGGATGGTCTAAGGCACATAGTTCCCCAAAGAGGCCAACATGCATATTAATGTCTTGGAGATGAGAGCAGTCATCGTAGCATTGCAAGCCTTCTAAGACTCTCTCAGCTGGGACTATTGTGATTGACAGTGCTGGTGGTCTGGTACATCATCAAACAAGGGAGAACGAGATCCAACCCTTTCTGAGAAGCTGTTAGAGTATGGTAGTGGGTGATATCATCCAGTCACTTTCTGATAGTGCACATCCTGAAGAAGTCCAACGTGATTGTAGACAAGTTAATCTGGTCTATTCTGATGCTTCAAGAGTTTTGTCTCAACATAAATGTGGCAGACATTTCCCTCGATGGGGCCAGCCATGCTGTAACCTTTTTTCAGCTTCCCTCAACAAGTAGTATATTATGTTCTTTGCCCCCCCCTCCCCCCCCCCACACACACACAAACACACCCACTGGGGGAGTTGCCAAGAGATGCTTTACTAGGGGATCAGCCCCTCTGGTCTTTGTCTATCCCCATTATTTCTTTAGAAAGCCTCTTCGTTGAAGAGCATGGTTGTCCTCATTTCCCCTTACTGGCTTTCAGATCTGCTTTCCCTTCCTATGGCCTCATCGTCTGCACCTGACCTGTATTCTGGATCAAACTCCAGACCCGTCTCACCCAACAGGCATGACTCTGGACGTATCAGGCCCTCAAGTTGGCAGCATGGTTTCTTCAGTTCTATTTATTTCTAGACCACCAACCCCCCCCCCCTCCCTTGAACCATCAGCTAAGTCTGATGTAAAATTTTTGAACTGGGAAATCTGTTTTCTAGTTGCTATTACCTCAGCCTGACGAGTGTCTGAACTTCAGGCTCTGCCTTATTAACCTCATTTAACTTTTCACAAAAATAGGGTTCCTTTATGAACCAATCCTTCCTTTTTACCAAAGGTGGTGAGAGTCTCCAGTATTAGGATATCAACCTTCCAGTCTTTCCAAATTTTTCAAAACAAAGGAGAAAGTATGTTGCACCAAATTTTTGTATATCCACAGTTGAATTTTTGCTTGCACGGAACCAAAGATTTGAGAAAATCCAAACAATTTATTTTTTACAGATTCAGAATTAGGCAAAGAAGTTTCTAAATTGGCATTGGCCAAGCAGTTGGCACTATATTACCTTTGTTTATGAAAAACTGGGATCTGATGTAAATTTTCATTCTGTCCTCAACTATTGGTTTCAGATCCAAACCTCTGATCCAACTCTGCCATTACTAAAGCTTGTAGTAACCAAAAACTCTTGAGCTTCTCCTTTACCTATAATGTACCAACCCCCAACATGCCTCAAATCTCGTTTGCTGCTTTTCATGAAAAGACTTGGTCAGCCTTGGCTCTCTAGTTTCTATTAAGATAAGTATAGCTTTTTCTCTTAAATCTCTTGTATACCTGTTTTTTATATACTCTCATAGCAGGAAATGGAATACCAACAGTCTTGTATACACACTAGTGTAGCTCCTTTTAACATTATTTTTTCTTTCCCTTAGCTTTAAAAAAAAATTCTCTTTAGCCACAGGTATGTCAGAAAAAGGACCATCTGGCTGCAGTAAACAAAACCACAATCTCAGAACCACACAGGAAAACGACAGACTAGAAGATAATCCACCTGCTTAGATATACCAGCTTCCAAATATCAAACACTTGAATGAAAAAAAATCGTACTTGAATAACAATCTTCAATAAAATATAAAACCATATATAGATACTTTTAAAAACAAGTTAAGAACTAAAAATTGAAGTTCCTGTACATGTCTTATGGAATGAAAGCACTTGTTTCTAAAAATGTCTATATATGGTTTTCTATTTTATTGAAGTTAATTTGTTGTTCAAGTTTGATTTTTTTTTTTCATTCAAGTGTTAGATATTCAGAAGCTGGGACATCTGTGTAGGTGGATTATTTTCTATTTTCCAGCTTCAAAAAATGTCTAAAATGTGGACACAAATTGCCTCTCTTAGACTTTAGATGCTCAGACTCTCTGCATTTATTTGGGTCCTCCACATCTGCAGGAGGATTGTTCTGTATTTAAGAATTTCAATCCCCGTGCTCTTGTGGATATAAAACTCATTCTCAGAGGTTTATTACCATCTTCCTTTGAAACTGTTTCTGGGGCTCAGTCCCGTCTTAACTGGATCTCCCTTAGCCTTTAACTTCCTTAACTCCATCTTCGGAGCCATTAATGAAGAGATCAGGGTCTGATCCGAAAGGCTGTCGACGTTCCTCTCCGGATCCAAAGAGGGGGAAAAATTCAATGGATCCTACATACTTGAATCCTAATAAACTCTGATACAGCTATTAATTTCTCCTAGGACCAGGTGTTCCCCTTCTTAAGATGCTGTGCCCTCCAGGGTTCCCTCTTATTTGCCGAAGCACCAGTCCACTTCACTTTCTTTTGCCTCTGGACTCATTGGTCCAGAAGTTTGACTGAGGAAGGTGTGGCCAGAATGATGAGGAATTTTTGCTCAGTGCAGATTCAGATGGGTGTTTTACTGGCTGCTACTCCTTCAGGTCAGGAGACCCATCCATCTTACCCAATCACCACTTCTTGCTGCTTCTCTGATCCCTCTGGTTGCTTCAGAGTCCCTGGATCGGAGCTTTGAGTCCATTTGACTTGGATCCAAAGATGACTGTCTTTGTATCTGAAGCTAAATGAGTGCACCAGCTCCAACAATTATATATCTGAATGATTGAAGGAGCAGAATCTTCTTTGTGTGGTACAAGGTGTTGGAGTCTACTCTCAGGGTTTCAGAGCAGTCTCTGCGCCTCAGTGCTTCTGCCTTGGATAGCTCTACTGTGACTTCCTATTGGGTGTGGAGGGGTTGCTTTCAGGATGGAGGGAGACTGCGGTCCACGAGTCTGCTTTCTCAGGGCTGGGGTCTTTCTCCAGAGGGATCTACCTTTGAGTTAGTGAAAAGATTTGGTGGTCTGACAGGACAAAGTCCCACCCACCTCAGATCTTCAGTCTAGTTCCCAGATGTGTCTGTGCTAGGAGCCACATTTTATGCCACAGGCCAGCTTGTGACCCCCAGACTACACAGCCTGGTTTCACAATCCGTTCTGACAGTTCACCAGAGCATCCACCGAGGAAATCCTTGGGAAGAGAAGTGTAAGTGGAGGCACTTGGACTCTCCACAAGTGTCCTTCACTGAGGGTACAGATTTTGTTGAGGGAGAAGTGTCCCCATGATCACCTCAGGAAGACGCACCATTTGGTGACATCCTCATGATCTTTATGTAGAGAGGTGGTTGGACCTCCAACCTTTTGCTGGAGGAATTCTTATTTCTAGAGGCCTTTGGAACTTAGCCCACCATCAAACTCACTGATTTGGTCTCTTGGCTGACATGGATGGAGCCTGACTCAGTTGACCCAGTCCCTAAGAGCCCAGATTGGGTTCTGGCTCCACCTCTTGGGAAAGCATTTTGGTGTAAGGGGATGCCCTTGGATGTCATGGTTATGGCTTTGGCCACGAAAAAGGAACTTCCTAAAAGTTCCTTCATTCATCCCCTAACAGGGACTCTAGGGTGATGGGCAGGTTTGGGAAACGTATCCATGAGTCTGCAACCTTTGCTGTTAGGTTGCTGAACTATTTGGCAAATTTTGCTAAGTTACAAAGGGATTTGATCAGGAATGTTTCAAAATCACTTTCAGGAACTATTACTGCTGAGTCTTAATTTGTGGCCTCACAGTTCGCAACCCTCCAATCCATTTATAATTCATCTGTGAAACTTATTTCACATGCAGCCGAAGATGCCTAAAAGGCAGTGGGTTTAGGCATGCCTGGATGAGTTTGATTTTTGTGGAGCCTTGCAAGTCCTCCATCAGTGCACCCTTAGAAGGGATTTCATTGTTTGGCTCAAAAGTGCAAGACACATTATGCAGGTGTGAAAAGGATGGAATGACCCTATGCAGTGGATGTACGTTTTACGACCCCTCAAAGATCCTTTTCTAGGAATCAAAAAGGTGGTCAGAAAATGTGGTTCTGGAAGTCCCAGAGTCCAAGACACGTGGAGAAAGTTCCCTTAGGGCAGAGGGGGGCACTTTAATGAACAATAAAGCCCCTTGTGGCAAAGGAGGCCTGCAAAACCAGGGGTCCAGAGATTTTCTCTGATGGACCCTACCAGCGCTACTGAAAGGAGACCCTATTGTCCACCTCTGGAGGCAATCTGGGCTCTACTATCCCTGCATCAGAGAGCCTGGCAAGTTATAGCAAGAGATATGCTGGTGCAGAGGATTATTTCTAGAGGTTATAAAATTATTTTCCATTCCACCCCAGTTGTATGCAAAATTCCCAGTTGTCTACCCAGTCAGAGGAAAGCAGCAGCACTAGGAATACAAAAGATGCTAGAAAAGTCTTCCAAGAGGTCCAAGCAGACCAGACAGAATTTGGAACTTACCAAGATTCTTTAGTGCCAAAGAAAATGGGACTGGAGACCAATTTTGGGTCTCAGCAAATTGAACAAGTCAGTTTGATGTACAAAGTTTTCGGATAGTCATGGTTCAGCCCATTCTACCCTTTCTGGGCAAGGACAACTGGATGTGCTTGGTAGACCTTCAGGATGTATATCATCACATAAAGATAGACAATCCAGAAGGTATTTATTCTTTCACCTGGGAGCCAATCATTTCCAGTTCAGAGACTGTACTTTGTCCTTCCCATAGCCTCCAGGGTGTTTACCAAATCATGGCAGTGGTGGCAACTCACCTGAGTTGTCAGGGATTCTGCGTGTTTGCTTATCTAGATGACTGTCTTACTACTGGCCATAGCATCTACTAACAAGAGCAAGGGATCAGGTACTTAAGATCTGTTCTGATCTGGGGATAACCATACGTTACAAGTCTCTTACAACTAATTCAAACCTTAAAATTCATAGGAACAGTCTTCGGCACAATTTCAGTGATGGCCTCTTTCTCAAGAGTACAGTCTGTCAGACTCTGTTAGGAAAATAATTTGCAGTACCGACACTTCAGCCCGGTTGATCCTTCAGGCCTTGGGGTTACTGTCAGATACCATAATCTTAGTTTCTGTAGCAAGATCTTGTATGAGAATTCTTCAGTGGATGGTAGCAACACAGTAGTCCAATTCTTTATCTGTGCATGTCGGCACAAATAAGAATCACTCAGTCATGCAAGAGAAGTCTGTTGGAGTCACTCGGATCAAGTTCTACAAGATTGTCCTTTCATTCTCCCTCGGTCCAAGGCCATAGTGACCATGGACACTTCCCAGATGGGGGCAGGCACACTTTCTGGTGAGAACCATCCAAGCCACTTGGTCCCTTGAAGAGCCAACTTGTATATCAATGTCTTAGAGATGAGAGCACAGAGCCCTTAGTGTTGCAGGCTTTCCAGGGCACACACTTTTAAGGACAACTGCTGTCCAAACGATGCCGATAGTTTGGTAAATCAACAAACAAGGAGGAACCAGATCTTGCTGCGTGAAGGTCAAGAAGCACTCTGTTTCAATGGGCAATCTAATCTAACTGCTTTCTCATAGCAGTGCACATTCCAGGGAAGTCCAGTTTGATAGCGGGTCCGTTCTTCTACCTCACGAGTGGTCTCTCAACATGAAGGTGGCAGAACAGTGTGGTTTCTCCAATCCTGTTAATAGCCAGACAACTGATGCTGTTTTCCCCTGTCCATGCTAGTCTTATCTTCCCATAAACCATCAACAAGAAAGCTTTATACAAGTAAATAGGAAAAGTGTTTTTACTGGGCACAGCAAAAACCCATTGGTCCTTTTTCACCTCTGATATGTAACATACTTGAATTTTTGGCATCAGTCTTTAATGAGAGCGCAAGCCCTTCTACCATTAAAGTACAGCTGGCAGAAATATCCAGTTTTCATATTGGGTTTTAAAGTTCTTTTTTGGCCTCTTCTAAACTTTGTAGAGCATTCTTGAAAGGCACTTTAGAGACCCCTGTATAAAGATCCTACTCCACTGTGGACTTTAACTTGGTATTGCTGGCCTTAATTCATTCCTCCTTTGAACCAGCAGCTATATGTGATCTTAAGTTGCTGACCTGGAAAACTATCTTTCTAGTGGCTATTACCTCTGCCAGAAGAATTTCAGAACTTCAGGCACTGGCATCGAAGCCTTCATGCCTGATCTTTCATAATGGTAGTTACATTACGTACCATTGTATCCTTTAAGGTGGTATCAGAATCCATTAACAATCAGTCGATTAATTTGCCAATGTTCTTTCCTAAATTTGTAAACAAAGGTGAATATATGTTGTATTTATTGGACGTTCATAGGCAATTGTTTGTACTTTGAGACATAAGAAATCTGGAAGACAGCTCAATGGTTCACCTCTTTTACAGATTTGAAATTAGGCAAACCAGTTACAAAAATAACTTTAGCCAGATGGCTGTCTGTATTTTTTTTTTTTTCTGTAACAAGTTGGGACTAACCTTGCCTAGACCTGCAAGAGCTCATTCAGCTAGGTCCATGGCAACTTCAGTGTTAACATCCTGGGCTTCCATGGACAATGTGTGGCTGAAACCTGGTCCAATCTTCATACTGTCATCATTCATTACAAACTCTGGTCTCAAGGGGGTAGAGCAGCCTTTGGCTCAGCTGTGCCCAAGAATATCCTTGATTAGAATCTACCTGGGATTTTAGGTAGCTGGACACTGTCCCAACAGTCAAGGATAGTGAAAATTGTCATCATATAAAGAAGTTAAGTACTCTGCATAACGTTCCATCTGTTGTCCATTTTCATTCTTTCTCAACTTCCCACCCACCAAAACCCCTCCTTGCCTTACTCCTGGAAAGACTGAAGGGTATCGAAGGAACCTTTAACTGAGTTCCAGTTTCCATTCTTTCCTTTTTCTCCACTGCTCTGTAGGTCTGTGGGCAGCAAACTAGATCAGAGGTGTTGGGTGACTAGGGCTTTATGGGTAAAGGGATGAGCTCGAGAATAAGTGGTACAATCTGGAAAACGTGGCTGAGCTGGATCAGAAGATCCAATCCAAACCCCCAACAGTTGAAGAATGAACATGGATAACACAGTGGAACGTTATGGTCAGCACAAGTTGTTTTTTTTTTTTTTTTTTGTGTAGTCATTCTTTGTGAGTTTTGACTTTAACCCTTTGACTTGTTCCACTAGGGCAGCAGCTTTACAGGGGAGATTCTAGGTGGTGTTTGTCATACAGACGAAAGGAAATTTGAACAGTGCAGTTGGAGGATTTTTCTTCTCTTCAGTCACTTTGTTTACCTGAGCTACTGCCAACTATGGCATATGGGACTTCTGTTTAATGTGTCATCTGAAGGGATGGCACTTGTGTTTACTATGATGGCGCAGTGCAGTGTCTATTAGAATGTAAAAATTCCTAATGTGGGGAAAATGGCACAACGTTTAGGTTTTCCAGCATCAAAGTACAGTGTGCTACCTGTTGAGGTACTAAAAATTTAATGAGAAATTGGTGGGATCTTCTAAAACACTGTTTTGTGCTGGAAACAAGGTCTTCAACAGGAGAGCCTTTGACAAGTTGCTTATGTTGAGATCTCTCCAAAAGGCATGCAGACAATACAGTTAGAGAAACACAGGAAACTGTTGGCCAGAGAGGAAGAGGCCATGCTGTCTTCACCAGTCTGTCCAAGAGGTTTGTATCTTAAGAGGCCTTATCTTGTCCAGATGTAGTTTTACTGCTTCATTCAGTTTTTTTTGCTTTTAAGTAATTGAGTCAAAAAGTGGTGGGCTGCTTTACCTTTAAGGCCTCAACAAAAATGTTTTTCCTGGCAGCTGTGATCAACATTTTTTCTTCCTCTGTTTCACTGGAGCAGGAGCAGCTTACACAGTTTTCTGCCTGTATTGTTAATGCCTTTTTTTCTTGAACCAGAAACTTTTTTTAAATTATCATGTATGACATAGGCTGTGTTCAATTTATATAAATGAAAATAATCCATAGCGACCTAATCTCAGTTACAAACATTATACATTCCAAACTGTCCCGACAGCTGTAGTTGCAAACATTATACCCAACTTTTAATATCCAGTCAGTCAACCATTAAATAACTCATTCAAATTCTGCCTTCTTTTAAATCTTGTTCCTCCTCTGCATGTATTGATCTCACATTTCCCATGTTTTCCTATGTAATTTGCTCCTACCCTTTTTAAAGATCCCATTTCCAGTTTTATCTCTGTTACTATCTTCACTGCTTCTATCAAAGTTGGTTTAGACTTTGATTTCCCTTTTCTAGTAATTGTTTTTTTGGCAGCCATCATAATTAAACTCAGCAAGGCCTTACTATGTCTAGGCAATTCCAATTCTGTATCATGGCTCAAAAAAAAAAATTCCCTAGTTACGCGAATTTGCTTACCAGCATCACTGACAGAGCAGTCTGCAGGGAATCTTTAAAGTCTGACAACTTGTTAAACCCCGGAAAATATTCCCAGTTACCTCTTTCTTCCCCATCGCACCTCCAACATGTGCAGTCTACTTGAGAAAAATTTCTTTTGAAGTTTGCTTGGGATTTAAAAATGTCTATGTAAATACTTCCAGGCAAAGATCCTAAATCTCATGGATTTTGTGCATTTGGGAGACATACATATATCCCCCCATTGTTTTTGTGAATTACTTATCTAATCTAATCTTCGCAGTCCTTCCTAACCTCCTCTGATTCTTGTAGTTATGCAGTATTTTATATGCTGTACTAATTCGTTTCTTAATGGCAACTTGTGTTCTAGGTACTACTAAAAACCGTACCGGTGCAGGTTCTTTTGTTTAGGACCCCCCTGTTTATATGTTTGCCTATACTCTAACCATCTTTTATATGGAAGGCACACTCAAGCATGCAGTTCAAATAAATTGCTGACATCTTCCCATTCTATTACCTTCTCTCTAGTTATTTGCCCGCAGTGCCTTAGTTCCTTTGCCAGTTTTCTGCAATATATTCCCACCCTCTCTTGCCTATTGTCTGTATCCCTAATTACAGTCGTCCATATCGGCAGAATCTCCTTTCTCCAATCCAGTGTTGGCTTAATTCTTACAAGACCATCTGGTACTTAATGAATATAATCTGTATGATTATTCTCCTTAAAGGTCTAAATCGAAAAACCCCTTCTTTCCCTGTTACTTGCACGTCCTCTGTTTTATCATCTCTTTCCACTTTGAATTATAGTTTTCTGCTTGTGCTATTTATAGGAGCCTTAACTGTGTTGCTCTGAAATACCCCTTCAACTCCAGTAATCCCAGTTTACCTTGTTCTGTTGAAAGAATAAGCTTGTCCTACTAGACTCTTACCATTTTCCCCTCCCAGATAAAATCCTTCTACAGCGTGTCTTCTGGTGGATAAAAAAATATGCCTGACCAGTGTATAAGACTAAAGGGACTAAAAACAGTTTAACTGCTTGTAACTTGTTATCGATATCCATATAACAGAGCTTCCATTTTTTCAAATTTTGTATTTAATTTCTTTCCACATGTTCTTAGCTGCCACACAAGTATCATTGTTAATCCATACTCCTAAATACTTAATTTTATCATGTCCCCATAAATGTGGATATTGCTGAACCAATTTGCATGTGGTACTTAATGCTATTGCTTTTGTTTTAGCTTCATTAATTTTGCATCCCAAAAAGGTTTGAAATTCTCAATATGTTCCACCTCACTAATGTCCCTTTCTGGTTTTGTTGGCTATGAATTAATGTCTGCTACAAAGAGCCAGCTTTTCTTGACTACCGTACCAATTATATCTTTCAATTTGAGTCCCTTATTTGCTTTTCCAGTGGTTCTAAATGTAATGCAAATAAAGGGGAAAGAGGACACCTCTGCCTGGTTTCTCTGTTCAAGCAGAGATTATCAGATAGGACCCCACCCACTTTAATTTTTGACTCCAATCCTTCAGATGTCCTCCTAATCAGCCTTATAATTTTATCCGTGAATGCAAATGCTTCCATTCCTCTGCTCATAAAATCCAAGCTTACTCTGTCAAATGCTTTCTCTGCATCAAAACCCACCAGCAACAGTTATTTTTTTTTACATTCTGCTTCCTTCTAGATCACTGTGCTGTTTGTCAAATGTTTGCCTCCCCTCCACAAAACCACATTGATCCATATATGTCAAATTTGGCATCACTTTTGCCGTTCTTTTACCCATTATAGACAGTTTATAATGATTTAGTATTGAAATAGGTCTATAGGAAGCTGGATCTGATGGACCTTTACCATCTCTAGAAATTGCTGCTACGACCTCTTTCTTCCAGGATGTTGGTACTTCTCTTAAAATACTGTTAAACGAAACTTTGCTGATCTTAGTTTTTTTTTTCCCTTCTAGCTTCCAAACTTCCACAGAAATACCATCTATTCCTGCGGACTTTCCTGTAGACTGGTTATGCATCATTTTCATCTCTTCTATCCTAACTGTTGGTAATTGAGCCTCTTCTCCCTCGAGCCTTGGCATGTTTAAATGTTTCCTTTCATACCTTTTCTTAATTTCCATATTTCTCTATTTGATATGGACTTTAATAGAATTTCTAAAATATTTCTATTACTTCTACAGGATCCCTTGTTATAGGCTTCCTAAGCTTGGTGACATCCTTTTCTGCTTTCTGTTGCCTGATTTCTTGTGATAAAAGGTTTTATGCTGTAGAGTTAACAAAAACAGCTGCTTAACAGTAATCTTTCTAAATTCATTAATATTATTGAGGTAATTGCTTATTTTCTGTTTAGCATTCTGTAGTTGCTCCTGCCCTTCTGTCATATTCCCCCTATTTTGCAATACCTAATCTGAAATAGTTAATTGGTATCAAGACATTCAATTAAATGCATGTGTTCCTGTGATGTGTAAACTCCATTGGCAATCTTCATTTATTCCTTGACCTGTGGGTTCAGTTTCAGAATCGTAACAGACACTGCACCCCGCGAGGACCAAAAACTCTCTAGCTTTTCTCCCTATACATGAAGCTCCTCTCCATTTTACCTCTGGTCTCATTTGCCACTTTGTCACACGTCACCAAACGTCTTTAGTGAAGTACAATTTAAGTTCTGTAGTTTACCTATTTGTCTGTTGGTTTGTTAGCCTCTCTACATTAATTTAACTCCATACTGTAAAATTTTTCTCCTTTAGCTCCTTTCCGACTCTTCCTTCACTATGGTGAAGTCTTCACTACCACAGTCGGTACTTAATTTCTTACCTTCTACCACAAAAAAAAAAAAAATCTTATATATATCATACCACTTGTATTCTTTATCTGCCATTGCTGATGGCACTTTCTATATACCTTCCCTTACATTTGTCTGTACATATATTGTTGCACCTTTGGGTATTCTGGGCCTACTATTGCTGATAGCACTAAACTCTAATATCTCACCTTTCTCCTACTTTGCGTTAGTTATGGCTGATATAAGGCACTTCTGGCTTTAAAAATGTCAGAAGTGGGATTGGAAAATGCCAGATTCTGATGGTCATTTATTGTGTGCATTGTTTAGGCTCTCTACATCTTCAAGAAGACTGTTCAGTATGCCATGGATTCAGTCACTCAGCCTTAGTTGAATGAAAGAATAAATTAATGTTAAAGGGCATGCTTAAATTTATTTTACATTTATTGACCAGGATAGTCCGACTGGATGCATGTCCATTTTCAGTGGAGGCCCAGGGAGAAAAGCTCCACAGGTAAGCAGATACAGCATTACATAATACCAGCATTACGTATTACAGACCAACAGAGATTACATAAGTAAGCAAGTTAATCAAGTTCCACAGGTTAGAGTTAATCCCGAGTGTGAGTCAGGATTAAATTAAATTACACAGTAAGATGGTTAAAGATTTTTACACATTCTAGAGAGCCAGGCTTGATACAGTGAGATAGCCAGTTAAGTGACAAATGTTGTTTGAGTCTAGGTTTAAATTGACGTAAGGTAATAGCTGGAAGAAAGTTCCAGGATCTACGTAGTTTGCAGAGAGAGAGTCACTAGCTGTGTTAATTTTGCTAGTCTGAATTAGAGGATTAAAGTGGTCTAAGATTGTTATGGGGGTGATGATAATTTTAAGTGCAGGAGTATTGTCCGGATCATAGAGGATTTTATAGACCATAATCAGTTGGTTATACTGGATTAGGCTGGGTAGTTCAAACCACCCAAGCTGATTTAGATTGATGCAATGATGTGTCCTAAATAGCAGCCCAGTGGCAAACCTGGCAATGTGGTTGTAGCAAATTGAGAGTTTAAGGACAGTCTTTAAATTCGAGAGTATAGGGGATGCATACAGAAGGGTTGAAAGAAGGTGAGAGCGAGCTATGACAATTTTAGCTGAGGAAGTTAGGAAGGCTTTTATTCTGTAAAGTGACCGTAGTTTTTTATTGATTGTTTTGATAGCTTGGTTAACATGTAGGTTGAATTTTAGATTATTATCTGTGATGACACGTAATAGTTTAGGGGTCAGGGGAGATTATTGTGCCAACATTTGAATTTATGGTAAAGGTGAAAGCGGTAGACCTACGTGTTGGTGAAAATAACAGCATTTTAGTTTTTTGGGATTTAGGGTCAGATGACATTCAGAAAGCCAGTTTTCTATTGTATTAAAAGTGGTCTGGGTAGCTGACCATAACTCTGTTGGAGATGTGGCCGAGCAAATCAGAGTAGAGTCATCAGCATATTGGATACAGCTGACTTTTGGGATGACAGTATAAAGGTCGTTAATGAAGATGAACAGCAAGGGCCCTAGTATAGAGCTTTGTGGTACTCCAAGGGTGTTTGGCAGAACAAACTCTCTAACCTTCTACCTGAGGCCAGCCTGCTGTCTACCATTAAATTAGGATTGAAACTATTGAATGGCTCTAGTATCTAGACAGAATGTTTGCAGGGTGTGGATTAAAAGTTGATCAACCATACTGAATACCTTGGAAAGATCCAAGAAGAGGGCTGAGGATCTATAATTATTGTTGCAATTATGGTTTATGGTGTTGGTAAAGGCTAGGAGGGTTGAAGTAGTGCTGTGATGAGGACGGAAGCCATGCTGAGTGTCTGCCATAAGGTGATTCTGGATTAGGTGGTGCATGAGTTGTCTATGAATACATTTTTCCATAATCTTTGCAAGTGGAGAGAGTATAGCTATTTGCCTATAATTGGAGATTTCAGTAGAGCTGCCTCCTTTGTGAAGTGGGATTACATAGGATATTTTCTAGATGGTGGGAATTTTAGCTTCTACTATGGTTTGATTTGGTTAGTATTGAGACTGGGTAAGCAATAGAATCAGCTGATTTTTGTAGGTACTCAGCAGGGAGTTGATCAGCAGAAAATGTAGTGGATTTTAACTTTTTGATCAAGGTACGGATAAGTGAAGTGGCGACTGGTTGGAAACTGAATGCGAGTAGGTTTCTAGAGGTGCTACTTTGAGGACCAGGGGAGCTAGGAGGTAGTTGGCTAGCCAGGGCTTGAATTGTCTCAGTAAAGAATCTGTTAAAACTGTCCAACATCTTCAGGGGTTTTATCAATAGTAGCAGCAGGGATTGGGGTTTAAGTTTGTCCAGGATGTAGAGATTATTTAAACCTGCCCAAAACGTCTGAGGGTTATTTTGATTTACTGTCTGTAAATTACAGTAGTTTTGTTTTTTGTCTTGTAAAATGGATTTTTTAGTTTTGTTCCTGGATTGCCTTTATTTAATATGATCTTGGGGGTGTTTAGAAAAATGCCATAAAGCCCATGCTTTGTTTCTAAGAGTAATTTTGAGTTTAGAATCTTTAGAAAGCCATGGCGCAGTTTTTGCCTTAATCTTTGAATGAACAGGTGCATGCAAATCCAGGATCTCAAGGAATTTGTTAAAGTATGCTGCTGGTTCCTCTAAGGGGAGGTGTTTTAGAATAGACCAATTATGAGTTTAGTTCTTGTTGGAATTTGGCAGGGTCAAAGGTAATATTGTTTCTAACCTTTCTGAGTAAGGGTTGTTAGGAATTAATGGCTTTGTGCTTAATTACATATGTGAGAAGGTGATTGCTTAGGCCATCAGGGAAGGTACCAGAGGTGTACAGTTGGTGGTGACCGAGTACCCAGTCAAGTATGCTTTCTTTTTGGTTGGGTTTTCCTATCGTGGTAGGGGTGGATACGATTTGTGTAAATGCATGCAGGTTAATATGGGTGGTTGGGGATTCTGAGGAACAGGTGCCCCAGTCTGTTAGTCTCCAAGTAGTAGGGTTTCTTGGGGGTAGTGACATGATAGCCAGTGCAGGATGTCTTCAAGTGTAGATATATTGTTACCTGGGGGTTATCTACATGGAGATAATATTAATGCATTTATTTTTATTAAGTTGCAATTTGGTGGCAAGAATCTGAGTTATTAATCTGAGGTGGTTGTATTAAATCTATGGTGACTCAGATTTATAAAGTACAGCTACCCCACCCCCATCCTGGAAGCACGATCCAGCCTGTGTATGTTGTACCCAGATGGTAACATTTCATTGTCTGTAGTGTTAGGTTTTAACCAGGTTTCAGATAAACAGAGAATCTCAGGGGAGTGGGCATCCAGAAGTGCATGCAATTCATGTACCTTGTTAATACTTCTAATATTGAGCTGACAGGCTAGGAGAGAGTTAGCTGGCCTATTAATTGTAGGTTTGTAGCTTAGATTGCAAGTAGAGGGGGTATGTCTATCTGAAGTGGGTGGGCCAGGGTTGGGGTAAATATCACCACCAAGTATTAGGTTAAGTCTATGCTTGGTGAGGAACTTCAGGAATTTGTTTATTAGTTTATGGTAGTGTTTGGATCTAGAGCTAATGTGCCTGGGGTTGAGATGTTGATAGACTGAACAAGATGCTGGATAGGACCTGGTACTGTAAGTAAGGTTGAAGGTCATAGGATTTACAGCTGGGGTGATAGTATGGCCTTTCAGGACCTGAAATTCTGTGAGAAACTGGTTTTCATACAAGGTATGGTGCGAGCAAGAGGGGTAGTAAAGAGGCATACATCTGTGATTCAGCTAGTGAGTTAAGGAACTGTTTTACTTGGTGATGCAAAACCAGAAAATAGAGTGGTGAGGTAACGGTACTGGAAGGGGGATGGGAGAATGCCAGATGAAAGCTAATAAGTGATATTAAAATGTAGGTAGAAGAATTGGGGTGGGAGGAATTATCCCAGATTAAAGCAGATAGGACCTAAAAAGTGGGGGAGTGGCTATATTACTATAAATTTAGCGGTACTGGGGGCGGGAGGGAAATGGGGGCAGGGAGGGGAGCGAAGAGAGCCCAAGTGTAGTGGGGCTATTGCAGTTTACAAGGTTTCGTAAGGTGTCCTAAAGCTATAAGGTAAGTATTATAGTTCTTAATGCAAGAGTCAGTTTACTTAAGTTACAGGAAGGAGGCAAACACTCAAGTAGAAAAGAGCCCTATGGCTGACCAAAATGGTGACCTGCTTAATTACACTGCATTGTAAATGAAAGCTTAAATGCTTTGTGTGCAACCTACTCTGTTAAATGCTGAGAGAAACTGATTGCAGTCCTGTAGACTCGGTTTTGTAGGGAACTGTAGAGTTCAAACTGAGTCACACCAGGTCAGCCGGGGGGGGTCCTAAGCACCTAGATTTGGAGAAAAAAAAAACTTTTGAGGAGGCCTTATTTGGTTCTAAATCCTGATGGACCCTTCTTCCTCTTTAAAAATGGAGAAGCATAAGAAAAGTCGCTCAGCACCGACCTCTCCTTTGGCACTGGTGACTAAGAGACCTAAAGTAGAGAATCCACAAATGGCTATGGATTTGAAAACCTCTGCTCTGACACCAGTTTATTCCTTGGCACTGGAGCAGATATTTAAAACACATGATAAAACTTCGGAATCGACTTACTCTGTTCCCTCTACTCTACTATACCTGCAGTGACACCTACAGTTCTGAAGAAACCAGAGTGCATTTTTTGAGAACGCGATATTCTCCATCTGTAGATCTGTATGTGGGACAACTACCTAGTCCATTTCTGGAGAGACCTAAACGTACGTCTGCCAAATCAGTTTGCTCCACCAAGAGCTTATCAGATGTAGATGTCCTAATGCTGTTGGATCAGGTTCTTGTGGCAAGAGGATTGCCTCCTATTTCCTCTGTTCCAGCTACATCCAGTTCTGGAACTATTTCCACAACACCAAATTTTCATCCTCTGACTCCATCTGTAGCTTTGGAAACTCAGGCTCCGATCTCTCTGGCATCTACTGCTTCATCTTCTGCCAGATCCTTTTTTCAGAGGCTAGCTACTCTTCTGAGCTCTTTGGTCCTTTTGGAACTGGAGGGCCTTATGGTGTGTGGGTTCTGCTGTCAGTTCCAGGGGGCAGGTTTCAACCCCAGTTTTCTCAGAGCCATCCTTGCACCTTGGGGGGGTTTGGCATGAGTGAGCTCCACTTCGGCATTGGGGGTGGTCTCAAAGTGGGGGAGTGACCTCTTTTCCAAGGCATTCATCCTCTCTTCTGGGCTCCCTTCCCTTTTGGTGGTACTTGCCTTCCAGGCAATGGAAAGGGCTTTGTCATCTGTGGGCACCCAGTCTGCCCCCGATTGGAGTTGATCCCTGATGCTTCCTCCCTTTCTGACACTCAACCAGCCAATGCATTGGGACAAGGAGGGCCGAATCTACAGGTTACACTTGTCCAGGTTTTATCCTCTTCCGACACATGTAGATTTTCCCACTGAAGAAGTCCCTCACAGGAGAGAGTGCAAGAGGAAGAACTTTGATTCCCTGGAAGAATCCGTCACGGAGGATACTATGATGAAGGGATTGTTCCCTTTGGTCACCCCCTGAAGATGTCTCCTTTGGAGACATTTTATAGATCTTTAAACAGAGGGGTGGCTGGAAGTCGCAACATTATTCCTTCGAGGAGTCTCTATATCTGCAAGTTTTTGACACTCTCCCATGTACTACTTCGGTGACTCCACCAGTTGCTGATCTCATAAAACTGTGAAGTGGGCATGGAAAAGACTCCATAGAGCAAATCCCCCAAGAGGCCAGACAAAATTATCTCTGCTGCTGAAGATTGTTTTGGGCTAAAGGATTAGCAGTAGATGCCATGGTGTTTGTGGCAGCCACAAAGAAAGAACCATCTGAGGAGAGTTTTACCATCCATCCTCCCAATCAAGAGTCTCTGGCACTGGATAGGTTCAGGAAGTGGGTTTATGCTTCTTTGACCTATGCTCTGTGGTCATTGAACTTTATGGCACATTTCACTAGACTCCAAAGAGATTTGATTGAGTCAAATACCCTAGTAGGAGCTGTATCTTAAGTTCAAGAAAAAGGGTAGCTTCTTAGTTGGCCACCCTCGAGTCCATATCCAACTTGTCAGTGGGGCTGATAGCACATGCAGCCAAAGGGAAAGACTAGAGCAGCGGATTCCAGTGTAGTCAGAGACACCTGGATGTGTTTGTTTGAATTTGCGGAGCTATTCAAATCTTCATTAGTCAATGTGCCTTTTGATGGAGCTTCTCTTTTTTGGCCCAAAAGTTTGAAACACCTTATGCAGGTGTGAGAAAGATAAGACCCTCTTTGCAGTGAACATGTTTCTCCATCCCTCAACGGTCCTTCTCTAGGAACCAGAGGAGTGGGGAAAATGTGGTTCCGAAAATCCCAAGAACCTTTCCAGGACACACGAGGTTGTACCTCCCCCAGGGGCAGAGGGAGGGCTTGAAGGGAAGCAGTGGTGGCCTGCAAAATCAGGGCTCCAGAAATTCTTCCCTGGCAAAAACCCTACCAGCTCTCCTGAAAGGAAGCCCAATTCCTGACCTCAGGAAGCAGTTGGAGGTGATTATCCTTGTACCAACAAGCCTATCTAAGAAATAACTACAGATGTTTGGGTGCAAAAGATTACCAGAGAATACACCATTCCCTCCCACTCCCTTCACAAAAAAATTGAGAAGGATCCCTGATGTTCCACCCAATCAGAGGGAACCACCAGTTCTGGAAATCAAAAAACTGAGAGAAAAGTCAAACACCACATACCCACAGACCAGAAATTATCTGAATTTACTCAAGGTTCTTTAGTGCCAAAGAAGACATGGGACTGGAGACCAATTTTGGATCTCAATGTTTTGAACAAATCTGTCAGGCAAACCATTTTAGATACTTATTGTTCAGTCCTTTCTTCTCTTAGGAAAAAAAGTGATTGGATGCGCTCAGTAGATCTCCAGGACATGTATTTACCACATCAGGATGGACAATCACGCTAGGCGATTCCTTCACTTCTGGCTGTGAGCCAGTCACTATCAGTTCAGAGCTCTGCACTTTAGTCTCACCACAACTCCCATGGTGTTAACCAAAATGCATGGCAGTGGTAGTGTCTCATTTGAGATTACAAGGACATGGTGTTCCCTTATTTAGATGATTGTTGTGTTTCTTAAAAAATCAAGAGACTGTCCTTCAGACTTGTGCCTACCTTAGAATCGCAATAAACTACAAGAAATCTTATTTGATTCCAATGCAGAATCTAGAATTTGTAAGGGCGCATCTAAATACAAACACTTGAATAGCTTCCCATCTCCCTGTCTAGAAAAGATGAGATCTCAAGTCCATGTGAATCAGCAGCATCAAGATGTAGCTGCACATTTGGTACTGCAGGGCTGCAGGTTCTGTGGCAGCAACCATTACCTTGGTACGTCTAGCAATATTGCATACGAGGATTCCTACAATGGCTTCTTGCATCCCAATGGTCCATTATTCATCAGCCAATGTCGCATCATATTTTAGTAACCAACCATTGCAAAAGGGATAGTCTCTGGTGAGATCACTCCACAGGTACTCTTAACGGGACGTTCTTTCCTACACCCCCAACCCCAGGCTATAGTGACCACAGACAACTCCCAGATCAGGTGGGGGTGTTTATCTGGGAAAGATGGTCCAAGGCACTTGGTCACTTGAATTCAGCTTGCAAACCAGTGTCTGAGAGAGGAGTGCAGTGCTTTACGCATTGCAGGCCTTTCAAACTGTTCTTCCAGGAACAATTGCAATCCAGACAAACATGTTTATCTTTCAATACATCAACAGGGTGGAACCAAGTCTCAAAGTGGTTAGAGACTGACCACTCCCAAATTCAATTAGCAACACACATCGCAGGGACTTCCAATGTGATAACGGACAAACTGAGCAGATGCATTCTCATGCTTCACAAGTGGTCTCTCTAGCTGAAAGTGGCACAGATAATTTTTCTTTGCTGGGTCAGGCCTTGCTGCAACCTCTTAGCATTGTCCCAAAGCAAGAAGTGCAGCAGCTAATTTGCCCTGGTCTGCCTCTGGGGGGAGGCGTCCCTGAGAGTGTCCTTCATGACTGGCCCTTGGGGCTTCTATACACCTCTCCCCCAATACTGTTAACCCCTCAATTCCTGAAGAAAGCAACCAGGTTGAAGAGCAAGGTGATGGTCATTATCCCATTCTGGCCTCATCAGATTAGGTTTCCCTTCCTCTGGCCTCACCTGTTTCAGCAACAGTGGACTCTGGTCCCAGCTCCAGATCTCCTGACCCATCCAGAGGGATTAGTTCACCAAAACCTTCAGAACGTAAAGCTCACAGCATGGCTTTTCCTTTTCCTCTGACTGCCAGGCATAATGTTGTCTTCCCCCATTCCGTAAGATTATTTTGGCTTTGCATAAACCCTCCACTAGAAGGCTTTACTGTAGTAAATGGAAAAAAATCTCATGTTGGGCTTGTTGACATCGATTCTCTTTCAGCCCCCACTACAAAAATTGAGTTTTTGCATTGCTATTTGAAAAAGGAGCTTCTGCTTCTACCGTCAGGATTCAGGTAGCGTTCATATCAGATTTTTACAGTGGGTTACAGGACGCCTCAATGTCTTCTAAACTTTACAAGCCCTTTTTAACAGGAACATTGATACTGAGGTCTCCTTATAAAACGCACATGTTCCATGAGATATCAACTTTGGTTCTTCCGACTTTAATTTACCTTCCTTTGAGCTTGCAACCACTTGAGCTAAAGTACTTGTTTTTAGAAAACAGCTGTAGTAATAACCATTACCTCTGCTGGAAGAATTTCAGAGATTCAGGCACTAGCTTGTAAATTACCATATATGACCTTTCACCCAGATAGTTGTTTTGAGGACCAGTTCAACCTTTCTACCAGAAGTTGTTTGCGTCAAATATCAGAATATAAATTTGCAGGTTTTCTTTCCCAAAGTTTCAAATAGAGGTGAAAATTACTTGCACTTGCTAGACTTTCACAGACATTTGTGTTTCTACTTTCATAGAACAAAATCCATCAGAAAATCTGAACAACTGTTTATTGCATTTTCTAGTGCTAAGCTAGGTAGACCAGTATCCAAAGTTAATCTTTAATAAATGACTGAAAGATTGCATATCCTTCATATACGCCAAAAAAAAAAAGTTAAACTACTTGAACCTGTTAAAGCACTTTCTACCACAGTGATGGCCACATCTGCAGTTTTTCACGCCAGAGATTCATTGGATGACATTTCCGCAGCGGTAACTAGGGCTACCCTACATATTATTACTCATTAGAAATTTAAATTTGGTCTCCAGGAGAAGAGCATTCTTTGATTCTGTGGTCCTTGGGAATATTCTTCCAGGAGTCCACCCAAGATGAAAAGTAGCAGGGGACTCTGTCCCACAGGTCAAGGAATAAATGAAGATTGAGAATAATAAGACTATATGTATTCAACATAATGTTCCATCTGTGTTGTCGATCTTCATTTATCCTTTGTCCCTTGTGTGTGCATGGTATATATATATATATATATATATATATATATATATCTATATATATCTATATATATATATATATATATGTATATCTATATATATATATATATATATATATATATATATATATATATATATATCTCTATATATATATATCTATGTGTGTGGTGTGTCCGTGCGCTGGAGGGGTGGCGTGTGGTGTGTGCATGGGGCCTATATTAGAATACCTAAGACGCATTCTCTCAAATGCGTCTTGGTCGAACTTGAGACTAAAACGCAAAATATTGAAGTGGCTGTTAAGCGAATTCTTTCCCTGGGAAAAGAATTACTTGGCCTCTTCGGTACTTTGCCGTTTTTGGAACTGTAGTGCAGTCTCTGAGTTGGTATATTTAAGTAGGGGGGTGTGGGGGGCACAGCCCCCACTTAATGTAATGTATGACTTATTTTTTTTATTCGAACAGTGATTTTTTTCTCTTGTTTTGACACTTCAAAAGGTTGATTAATCACTGTT
>NC_056745.1:666429969-666432469 GCF_019279795.1 Protopterus annectens
ATAAGTCAAGTCTTGCACTAAAGCTGGCACTTGTTTTGCTTTTTGCTGTACAGCTGCAGAATTCTTGCCAGTCTGTTTTCCTCACCTTTTAATATTGATTTTCTTTTCTTTTTTTTTGGCAACGAGGCAGTGTACTTACTAGCCAGTTACTGAAATTTACCCAAAAAATACAAGTTAACTGTCTGTCCCTTCAGAGTTCCAGTTTTAATACTGGGAGAGCTGAAATTAAGCTGTTATTCAGTGTGCAGCCATCTTGGAAGTCACCATTTGTCATCTTCATCCAACATTTCACACCCATTAACTTTTCTGTTCACTGCTCTATCTGCCTGTACAGTACTGTCCCTTTCATTTCTGTAAGAAATTTGCAGTGTGGGACAGAGTCAAAGGCTTTGCTGAAATCTATGGCAAGTACACCCACACAGCTACTCCAGCCAAGGTCTTTTTAAAATCCAGTTAAAAAACAAGATCTTCCTGCTAAGAATCTACATTAGAAATTATAAGTAGCCATTTATATGTTCAGGCAACTAATTCCTGCCCAGAAAAGACTCTCCACTGGTTTGAGTAAGACTGAGATCAAATCAACAGGCATGTCATTTCCTGAACTACTTTTTACATTGTCCTTGTAGATCAGCGCCACTAAAATTTGCTTCCAGTTCTCCAGGACCACCCATCATCCACAAATCCTATTTAATGGTTCTAACAAAACTTAGCAACCTTTTTTTTTTTTTAAGATGCCTGGTGGGACCTATACTCAATCCTTGCCTAGCTAGTCTTCCCTCTTACATGCAACTGATGCCCTAGAGAAGGTGCAAAGATACCAGTTTTCTCCCCAAAAAAATTTAATTCTAAGAAATTTACTTTTGACACCTCACAGTCTTATGCTTTCATTTGTTCTATTGGTTGGTTCTTCCTGCTTACTCTGTGACCCATCTAATCATCGCCTATCAACTCTAACTCCTCCCATAGATACAAAACCACTCCTACTGTACCCTTACCTGGCCTGTCTTTCATGAATATCCATATACACTACCACATAATATCCAGCGCCATCAGTAATCCACACTTCTCTTATCCAAAGCATATAGCCCTCATTCTTTACTACAACCATTTCCAGACAGTTACCTTCCTTCTAGGTCCTTTGGCCAGTTAAGCATCATCCTAATTCAGTTTCTCTTTTATTCCTTTTCTGGTCCTCTTCCCTTGTTCTTCCTAAAATGTACTACTCCTACAAGCTTCTGTTCTTTGTCTTAAGCAATCCTTCTAGTCTCATTATCGCCCCTTTCCATCCTATGGCAAATTCTTTATCTACCTGCCTATCCCCATTCTTAATTTCAATTTACTTCCCCTCGTGTGTTGCTATCTACAGACCCAGCTTACCCATCCCATTAACAAACTATTAAAAGAAAAAATATATATGTAGATTTTCCTCTCTATCTCGCTCTTTCAGCCAGAAGACAAATTGTTAGATACTTTCCTTTCTCAAGCTATTAGTATCTCTTACACTGCAAGTTTACATCTCGGTCACCAACACATTTCCTCCTTGATCACGGCCACTACCTCATGTCCAGTCCCCACTGCAAGTAGAATTATTTGAATATAAAATTGTATGAGTGGGCATTGAAATTCCTTTGCAACAAATGCGGTCACTACAGGACCCATTCTGGTAATGGTTAGACTTGGAGCTATTTTTCAGACTTGCTCTCAAATGATTCCTCAAATTACTTAGTTCCCTTCCATCACTACCCATTTTCCTGTCGCATGCTGCTGCACAGTGTTGAATTTTCCTGCCCCTTAATTGCCTGCCCTGACATCCTCTGGATACATATATTTTCATTCCCTCTCTATCTGTTCTTCCCTGCTCTCCTTCTGGTAATGCTCCCTGAATGGTTTCTTCTCATTCTGCCTTCCATCCATCTCCTCCTATTTCTGTCTCTACTTTTCACGGCTTCCACTCCCATACATCTACGCTCCTTCTGACCTTTCTTCTACTTCTGACAATCCACATCAGAGAGACACCGTATATCAAACAGGCAAATAGTACCTATGCCCTTTCACGTGTCAAAATACTTTCAGTGACAGGATAGGATACAAGTAGGAAACACCAATTAGACTAACAGCTTACTGGATTAGTCAATGAGTTGCAAATGGGCTATATCCTACTGATCAGAATTTGATTGCAAAAGCTGTGCAAGTGATTTAGCAAGACCACAATCTTTACTGGGGTCTCTGAAAACAAGCAACCCTGTCAAATAATTAATGAAAACATAAGCAATAATTACTTTCATGACTGCATTACCCTAATGCATTAAGATTGTACATCTCAACCTGTCCAGGAGTGTTACTGTGTCTTGATCTTCTGTTGGGAATCTATGCTAGAAATCAATGAGCAGCCCATGTTACTGAAATACCACTAATTTGGTGACAATAAAAAGGGTGGCTAAAAGATGTGGTCCCACAGGTCCAAGCATGATGATCACCTATGTAAAAGATAATTATGTTT